>NC_058132.1:677511208-677570463 GCF_016433145.1 Gracilinanus agilis
CTTCCTTTCTTTCTTCCTTCCTTCCTTCCTTCCTTCCTTCCTTCCTTCCTTCCTTCCTTCCTTCCTTCCCTCTTCCTTCCTTCCTTCTTTTCTTTCTTTCTTTCATGACCTTTTAAAAAAATTCCAAATACAAAACTAATGAGACCATTAATTTAAAAAAATACTTCATCAACTTTAAAACATATACAAATACAAGATTTTGCTAGTAATAATAATTATAAAACATAATGGCTATAATCATTATTAGATAGGTGGCACAGATAGGGTTCTGAACCTCGAGTCAAGAAGACCTGAGTTCAAATTCTACCATATTATCTTATTTTCTGTATGGTCCTAGGCAAGTTCTTTGTCCTCTGTTTATCTAAGGAAATGATATTTGTTTAATACATTGCAAAACTGAAAATACTATATGAGTTGATATTATTAGAGGTGGGGCAATCTGCCAATCCTGCTATTTTACAAAGGATTAAACTAAAAATAAGTAGATGAAGTTACTTGTTCAAGGTCTTCCTTCTTGGTCTAGTAGAAAGAGGATTAAATCTGAGATCCTGAGTTTTATTCCCATTTCTGTCACATGTGACTTTGGGTAAGTCATTACTCCTCTGGGTTACAGTATCTTCAATTGTAAATTGAATTAGTTGAAATAGATATTTTCTATAGTTTCTTTCACCACCAAACTTGTAATTTTTTAATATTATTAGAAGAGCCTGAGCCAGTAGATTAGGAGGTCGGTCCCCTGACATCTAGTCCAAGGTTTGTTTGGTCCACCATACTACCTTGCTGTTGGAAGCACATTTGTCTCTGACTCTGAGAAACCTGAGGAGGCTGTTACCTAACATGAATCAGTTAGCACCCAGAAACAGTCTTTTCATTGAAAGGGAAAATGACCCCCTTTCCTTTGAGGAGGCGATGGCACGATGGAGTTGATGCCAATGTTCTCTCCAGGATTCTTAAACCTTACTCCCTACTGTATACTCTGATCCAGTGACAGCAGCTTCTTGGTTATTCTAGAAACAAGGTATCTCTCAACTTTGAGCACTTTCTCTGAATCTTGCCTATTCGCAGAATGCTTTTCTTTCTCATTTAAGCCATCCTGCTTTTTTGTCTTTAAGTCCCAACTAAAATCTTATTTTCTGTAGGAAACCTTCCCCAACTCCCTAGATTTTATTGCTACCCATCTCTTAATTATTTCCTGTATATATTATTGTTCAGTTGTTTTCAGTCATGTCTGACTCTTTGTGGCCCGTTATGAGGTTCTCTTGGCCAACGTACTAGAGTGGTTTGCCATTTCCTTCTTCTGCCCATTTTATAGATGAGGAAATTGAGGCAAACAGGGTGAAATGTCTTTCCCAGAGTCTCACAGCCTGTTAGTTTCTGAAGTCAGATCTGAACCCAAGAAGTTGAGTCTTCTGACTCCAGGCATGATGCTCTCCACTCCCCCACCTAGCCGCTGGGTCCTACATATAAGTTGTACATATTAGCCTATTGTCTCTCTTCCCCATTAAATTGTGAGCTCCTTGAGGTTAGGGATTGCCTTTTGCTTTTTTAAAATCCCCAGCACTTAGTCCAGTGCCTAGCAAATAGTAGGGACTTAATAAATATTTGTTGACTGACTGACAATCTCCTCACAACTCATATAGCTACTACTCTAATTCTGACGTTCATCACCTAGAACATTGCAATAGTCTCCTAATTGGTCTCCTTCCTTTGACTCTCTTCCCTATCCTATCCATCCTTCATACAACAGCAAAAGTATTTTTCCTAAATCACAGATATAGAAATCTGAAAGAAGTTCCAGTGGGTCTCTCTTACCTCTGGGATAAAAATATACCTCTTTGCCCCCAGTGATCCTTTAAAATATGACTCCTGGGGGCAGCTGGGTAGCTCAGTAGATTGAGAGTCAGGCCTAGAGAGAGAAGTCATAGGTTCAAATCCAGCCTCAGACACTTCCCAGCTGTGTGACCCTGGGCAAGTCACTTGACCCCCATTGCCCACCCTTACCACTCTTCCACTTAAGAGCCAATATACAGAAGTTAAGGGTTTAAAAAATTAAAAAAAAATAAAATGTGACTCCTGCCTGGCTTTTCAGGCTCATCATACCTCAATCCTCTTAATGCACTATACATTTCAATAGCAACTGTCCTTGCTGTTCCTCATATAAAATATGCCATCTCTCATTACCATGCCTTTGCACACAAGCTGAAATCTATGCTTGCATGCACTTTCTCCTCACCTCTAAATCTTAGGATCCCCAGTTCCATTTACAACTTATGTCAGGTTAGGGTTATTCTACATGAGGTCTTTCCTGACATTCCTTTTTCTCTGCCCTGCACCAATTGCTAATACAATCACCATCTCCTATTAAAATTATGTTGAAACTTCTTTGTATAGAGTTTATAGTTACTTATATGTATGCAGTTTGTTTTCCCTGCTTTTAAGACATATGCAAATCTACATAAATCTTCAGCATTTTTATTTATTACTGAGAAAGTCCTGCAAGAAGAAGGGAAACAGATAGTCCATTTAAAATAACCAGACCAAGTAAAATACCTTCAGAAACAAACTTGGGGACTACATGAACATAATTATAAAATACTTTCTGCACGAATAAAGTAAGAGCTAAATAAATGGAGAAATATTAAGAATGGGCAGAGCCAATATAATTAAAATGACAATCCTACCTAAACGAACCTACTTATTCAGTGCCATTCCAATTAAATTACCCAAAAATATCTTGTTGAGTTAGAAAAAAACAAATCAAAATTCGTTTGGAAGAATAAGAGATCAAGAATTTTAAAGGAATTAATGGGAAAAAAGTAAAAGGAACAAGGTCTAGTAGCACTTAATTGTATTATAAAGAAATAACTATCAAAGCTATCTTGTATTGGCTAAGAAATAGAAAGATAGACCAGTGGAACAGAAGAGACATATGACAAAGAGCAGCAAAAGATTATAGTAACCTGGCACTTGATAAAACCATAGATCCAGGATTTTGGGGGAAATAATCATTGTTTGTTAAGAATTGGTAGGATAAATGAAAACTTGTTTGGCAGAAACTGGTATAAACCAGTATCTTACACAATTCACTAAGGAGAAATAGAAATGAATACATAATCTGGACATTAAAGGAGATACAATGAGTAAATCATCAAAACAGTTTTATGGAGAGGAGAGGAATTTATGTGTCAACAAGTGATAGAGAGCATTGTAAAATATAAAATATATAATTTTGAGTACATTCAATTGAAAAGGTTTTGTATAAATAAAATAAATCCTGCCAAGATTAGAAGGAAAGCAGAAAACTGAGAGAAACATTTTATGGCCAGCCCCTCAGATAGAGGTCTCATGTATAAAATATATAGTCTCAAATCAAATTTATAATAATAATATACAATATATGATAATATAATATAATAATATCAAATTTATAATAATAACAAACATTCCTCAATTGATAAGTGGACAAAAGATATAAATAGATGCTTTTCAGATGAAGAATTCAAAGTCTATATAGGTACATAAAAAATGCTCCAATTAACTAATGACTTAGAGAAATGCAAAGAATACCAACTCTGAGATATACCTCACACACTGTCTAAAATGACAAAAGAGTAAAGTGACAATATTGGAGAGAATGTAGAAACAAACACTAATGCAATATCGGTGAAGCTGTGAACCGATCCAACCTTTTGGGAGAGCAATTTGGAATTATACGCAGAGAATTATAGAGCTGTGTATACCTTAAGGCTCAATAATACCATTTCTGGGTCTGCTTCCTAAGAAGATCGAGGAAAGATGATAAGAACCCATATGTTACAAGATATTTATAGTATCTTTCTTTGTGGTAGCAAAGAATTGGAAACTGAGGGAATGCCCATTATTTGGGGAATGACTGCACAAGTTGTGGTATATGATGGTGATAGAATACTATTGCACCAAAGGAAACAATGAACAGACTGATTTTTTACAAACCTGAAAAGAACTATATGAGACAATGAATAGTGACATGAATAAAATGAAGAGAACATTGTACCCAGCCACAGAATTAATAGTGGAAGAATAAGCTGAGAATGTTACCTCCAGAAAGCAAACAGAAAGATAAAACATGAAAGACTTAATTGATATGATCATGTTGGCCTCCCTGATGATAGCCTATGTGAGCAGGGAGGATGAGAAAATATTGGGATACTTGTGGTTGGGATGTGTTATGTAGATATAAAGAAAAGAAAGCTAAACACATAGCAGGTTTGTGATTTCATTTGTGTAATATTTTTTTCTTTATATATGGAAATGATTGTCTTCTTGGCTTTGTAAACATTTGGAATAATAATAATAATAAACTAAAATATGGGGTTTGTGTAAAAAAAGACATATGCCTAGCTCTTAGCATACTGTCTGGTATAAAGCAAGGGTTTATGAGATGACTATTGAGTGAATGATTGCTTCAAAAGTGTTCTGTTTTTAGACTTAAAAAATATCATGCTTCAGTGAGAAAGTGTGTTAGTTTCTCTCCTCATTAGCCACACCTACGAGAAATTTGGATGTTTAGACCATGAGCCTATATCCCAAAGTGACCCCATTTTACCTGAGAGCAGAATATCGTAATTGCAGGCACAGCATTTAGGAGGAAATAATCAGCTTCTTAAGGGATGGCTTGAAAAAATAAATTGAGTGAGGCAGTGAGAGGTAAAGTTTAAATACTGCCAGAACTAGAGCCAAGGATCCATGGGTTCTAATCCTAGCTCTGACATTTACTAGCTATGTATCTGTGGGTAAGTCACTTAATGCCTCTGGACTTCAGTTTTCTCACCTGTAAAATGAAGAGACTGGACTAGCAATAGTGGTTCAATAAAGTTATAATTTTGTCATCAGTCTTTACATTGTAACTGAAGTCTTAATTCAGTAACAAATACACCAACCTAGGAAAAGTTGAACCAAACATGTGAACTCTAGAATTGATGATTAATTTAATTGTGAACATGCAAACCTTTCAAAAATGACTCCTGTGTAGTGAAAACAGAACCTGGGATGTGGGGGCACCCAATTATCCCTAGAAGGAGTTACGAGGGATTGATACCTATTCTCGGTCTAATGCATCTGCCTAGTTAGACATTAACTTATGGAGACTTTCTAAGCAGAGAGAGAGAAAAGAAAAGGGGAAGAACACGAGTTTCTACTCATGTCTGGGAGAAGACAAGATTTTTTCTGGGTAAAGGGAAATTAGGGAGAGGAAGGGAGCAGGAAGTAGAGAAGGCATACCATGAGCTTATCAAGCTTGCTTTCTTTTTACCACATGGGAGTTAAGAGAGAGTGGGGAAGAGATAGACAGCTAAATATTTCAGAGGTCCTTATTTCTACTTTTCATCAAACTAGAACATAGGCTGAGGGCAAAGATGGTTTCATTTCTAGCTTTGAATTCCTAGAACCTAGCACAGTGCCTGGCACACAGTAGGTGCTTAATAAATGGTTGTTGATTCATTTATTCCCATTTATTCCCATGGAGACCCAAGACTATCCCTGCATTATACCTCTTTTGTCAAAGTGTAATGGTGTAATTTGAAATAATAGGAATCTGACATCATGAACCTGAATAATGCACTATCTCAATCTAGTCTAAACAACTTGTTGAGGACCACACATTCATTCATGTAGTCATTGAAAAATGATTCATTGACTACTACCTATATTTTAGGCACTTAGGAAGCACAAGAATGAAATGGTCCTCATGGTGTTTCGATTCCTCTGGGGGTGGAATGCAGCGGTGGGGAACATCACATGCCTAAATAAGTAAATACCTAATAAATTTTTAAAAAGAAAAAAAAAAGATGGCAATGTAATATGGAGGAGGGGCAGAAAAGGCAAGGCACTAACAATGGAGGGAAGAGTTCCAAGAAAAATGTCATGGAGTGTTTGAGCTGAACCATGAGGGAAACTAGACATTCTGTGATGTACTAGAGGAGGAGGACGTCCATTCTAGCCAAGGAGGGAAACCTGTGCAAAAGCATAGAAATGGGAAAATTATGAAAGTCACTTTGATATCATGTACACCAGAAATGTACATTGGAACCATGTTCAGAAGTCTTCCAATGCCAAACAGGAATTTTTGTTTGATTCTAGAGGTAATAAGGAGCTACGTGTAGTCATTTTTCACTTGTGTCTGACTCTTCATGACCCCATTTGAGTTTTTCTTGGAAGAGATGGTGGAGAGGTTTGCCATTTCCTTTGCCAGCTCATTTTACAGAGGCGGAAACTAAAGCAAACAGGATTAAGTGACTTAATCAGAGTCCCACAGCTAGTAAATGTCTGAGGCCAAATTTGAATTCAAGAAGAGTCTTCCAGTCCAGGACGGGCACTTTATCCATTGTGCCACATAGCTGCCCATAGGGAGTCGTTGGAGCTTATAAAGCAGGGTGGTGACATGACCCTACTCAGTTCAACAAGGAAAAGTGGTCACCTCAATCTTGTGACCCATTTAGTGACTACTTTCACTGACTAGAATGAAGACCATTCATTTCAGAACCCTGCTCATTCAGAATATATTAGTGTGTCAAATCACAGATCTGAGGCTAGATGACCCCTCAGAGATCATCTTGTCCAACCCCCTCATTTTCCAGATGAGGAAACAGATGCCTAGTAATAAATTACCTGGCTGACATCACAGAGCTTTAAATGTCCAAGGTGGGACGAGAACCTATAACATCAGAGGAAATGGAAGATGAGGTAAAGCAGGGGGAGGCTCAGATTCTTTTTTTCTTTTTTTTTTATCTGAAAGGACACAATGTTCTCACCCTCCCTTTCAACAAAGTCTCACCATTATCCAACAGACATTAGTTATGCTTGTCGTGAGCAGTGTCAATTGGAATTGAAAATGTGCCAACATCATCACAAACAGAGTTCTTAATTAACCTGCTGCCACTCTCAATCACATAGTTTTCTGTGGTCTCAGAAATGAGTTCCGCAAGCATTTTTGTCTTCCATGACTTCTCTCATTTTCTCTGGCTCTTAAGGATCAGGGTATCCTTTGATTAGTGCCACATCATTCCCTACAGTAAGCAAGAATTTGAGAAACGCCCCATGGCACACGGTCACATTGCTTCTACTTGCTGCTGACTTGTTTATTCTTGAAGAAGCAAGCCCATTTTTTAATAATGACTTTAATTACTGCAGTCATTTATTTGGAAACTTCTTTTCTCTTAACTTGGTCCATTTTGGCAGACAAACAGAGTTGCAATTAGGGCAGGAAAATGAGGGCTTTGTCCCAGGTTTTTGACAATTGGAGGATACAGATGAATTTTGTACTTCATCAGGAGATAGAAACAACTGAGTTTAGCTCTGATTTAGTAAGATTAATTAGTTCTTAAGAAGCTATCATAGGGTTGTTTTCTTTGTCCTTTGGCTTGTTACAAGGTTTCATTTTGTGCCCTTCTAGGTTTCCACCAATTGGACAGCACCCCTTGGTCTTTCCTACCAAACTTTGTGTTCTGAGATTCAAAGTGTCATCTCATATATTCCTGTTACTACACACACACACGATACTGAATTTTCCTTAAAAAGGATTAGAAGGTCTTTCAGTCCTTGGTCATGAGCATTTTGTAGTTCTTTCTCCAGAAACCAGAATTCAGATCCATAACTAGAAAAGGGTGACTGAAGTTGGGCTATTTTTTCCCCCACAGGGTACTGAACTTTCAGAGGGCATGAATTGTATTTTCTGTCTAGCATAGTTAAGCTAGTAATTGTGAGTAATGAGATTAAATGATAAGTTACCAAATGGAAATTTTCCTCTGTTGGTGTCAAGATGCTGGGAGATGAGCTGAGAACTGATTTAGCCCAATATTATTCTAGTATTTTAGTATCTCTGCCACCCCACCCTATGATGCTTCTGTAGGATACCTTCCCCCATCCCCACATTCTAAATCACTTACATTTATTTATCTTACAAACTTGATTTGAGAACAACTTGTCCTAGGCATGAAACTTCCTAGTTATGACTCTGTAGATCAGATTAGTGTCACATTTTCTGACATTTTTCACCATGGGAAATTCATTCCACTGGGAATGGACTCTTCCCTGCTCTTCAGTCTCTCCATACATATGCTTCTAGTCTATCACACTTGAAAAACATTTGCTACCATCAGTGTCTTTCCAAACTGCAGTCCCTAAAATAGCTGTCTTCCCTGGAAAGTAGCTAAGCCAAAGACACTGTGTTCCATCTTTATGATAAAAAGCCTATTTCCCCATTAAAAGGCAAATTCTTCATTTGAAAAGGTTGAATGGGATGCTACTTTAAAAAAGAATTCCAGCTGGATAAATTTAGTGCCCTGAAAAAAATCCAAGCTAAGAATATTCCCTGGCTTGAGTCCCACCACATTTTCCTTGCCATTTGGTAGTGTATTGAAATATTTCATTCACTTTCAGTTTTTGCTGTAGCATTTTGTCCTTTGAAGACAGGCAGATAGACAAATAGATACACACATATAAGCACAGAGTGTGATGGTTGTTCTGGCCTCCACAACCCTCCTCCTTAATTTCCAGAAACTATGTAGACCATCATATTATCAAGAAAAGGCCATCTGTTTGACCTTTTTCATTAAATACAACTATTCAGTTAGAATTTGTTGTTGAACATTTATTAAGTGCCTACTATGTGCTAAGCACTCTGCTAAGTATCAGAGAGAATAATCTCTACCACGGGGATCTTACAGTCAACAGATAAGTAAATGTGAAATATCCACACTCAACACTGAACATGGAATTAAGTGTCTATTATTTGTGCTAGGCTCTTACAAAGATAATAACAAAGTGGTTCCTACCTTCAAGAAAATGATATTCTATGAAGGTATGATATTCTGTATCTATATAGATATATTCTATATAGTTAGAAAATAACCAGCATAAAACTTTGCATACATTACTTTGTTGAATGAATGAATGAAAAATACATTTATTAAATATTTTCCATATTCCAGGCATTATGCTACCTGCTGGGTTTAAAAATAAAAGAAATAAAGCCACAAGGAACTTACATTCTAAAAAGGGAAACCATATAGAAGGTAGTGGTAGCCAGGGCAGAGTGTTTTGGGCAGGGAAGCCAGAGGGCAGAATGAATACATAGGTCAAATCTTTGATGTGTCTTTTCTAGGAATGTTTTATTATTCTCAGAACTAGAGAGAAAGGGGTAGGGGGAGAGGAAAAGGGAGATGGGTAAATGTGTGATATCATGGGTATATGATGGGTAGATGGGTAGAAAATGGAATGCTGGGTCTGAGACTAGGATATGATAAGGTGAATGTTCTCCAATCAAAGTTCAAGTTAATGGTGGGTAGGAGTTGGAGGCTAGAACTTGGAATGTCTTGGGAAGTAGAGCCTCATCAACCTTTCACAAGATAAAAATGATAGGTTTTATGACCTCTATTTTAGAGATGATAAAACAGAGGCTCAGAGAGCTTAGTGATTTGCTCATGGTGAGAGCCAGTACTTGAACCCAGGTATTACAGACTTTAAATCAAACCCTGTAGTTGACAGCTAAAAAAACTGAGGCAGAGCAAGGTTAAATGTTTTTTTCCCAGGGTCACATAGCTAGCATGTGTCTAAGGCTAGCAGTCTTGATTCCCAGCCCAGTACTCTATCTCTTGCACCAACTAGTAGCTTATGGTACTTAGCACATTGCCATGCTACTCTTTCATATTTACTGTTGTGCAGATTATGGTGCAAATGTGCCTGCTTTTTTTTGTAGATGAATTTAAGCATTACTTTAAAGATAATATGCTCTGAAAACATCCTCAAGACAACTCTTGTTATTGTTGTTTAGTCTTGTATGACTATTTGTGACCCTGATTAGGATTTTCTTGGCAAAGATACTGGAACCATTTCTATCTCCAGTTCAGATGAGGAAACTGAAGCAAATAAAGTTAAGAGATATGTCCAGAGTTACATAGCTAGTGAGTATCTGAGGCCAGATTTGAACCCACAAAGATGAATCCTCCTGACTCCAGGACCAGTGCTCTATCCAGTGCACCACCTAGCAGCTGCTCCAACACCACCTGGAGCAGACAGAACAACAAGGGATGAAAAGTGGCATATTTTGTTCTCACATGACTTAGATCTCCTCTCTAAAGTCTACATTTTAAAAACTTTTTTAATCCATGAGATTTGGGAATTGTATTTCTTGGAGTGACATTTATTAAGATGTTGTTTCTAACTTTATGGATCAAAGTCACATCTGCATGACTGTGGGCAACACTGACTTGTGATATTCTTTGCTTTTCTGATTCCATTCTTGAAGATGTTTTGAGGCCTTTCTTAATTGTAGGAGGATATGCCATCTCCCATTTCATGAAAAATATCAAGCTTCCAATGTATAATCATATCAACCAGATTATCTTTTGCTTGGTACTTGTTATTTATTTTTAATAGTCTATATTTTTAATAGTCTAAAATGATATACTGCATGGTTTCTACTGTTTTCTTGTGTAATCTACATTAATTAATCTGAGTACCATATGGAAAACCTTTCTGTAATTTCTTGTGGAAAAGATCTCATCCTGAATTGAGATAAAAAATCCCTCTGTTTATATACCCTTTCTCTACCCACCTATAACTTCATGATTGTCATTTGTCTGTAGTTTCCTTATCAACATTACTGTTTGATAAATTCATGTTTGTCACCCATGGAGGACCTTTTGATTCTCATCATGAATCTTTGCTATTTCATAAGTTTTATTCAGAGATGAACCACTTTCAATTACATTTGACAAATCTAATGATGCAAATCTCTTGATTATTTCTGGATCACTGATGTCTATTTGCCCCCAAATATTCCTGTTGGTGTTTGACTTGTTTACCAGGATTTCTACAAACATCTATGTTTTCCTCTGTCTTGGTGAGGAAGGGTTAGCCTTTCTTTTACTGACTTATAGTGAAGACTCTTCTTTGCATGACTTTCTTTGAGGATATTTTCCAAATTTTTTGTGATCCATTTTTGTCATTCTGAAGGTATACATTAAAGACTGGCACAGAGTGGGTATTAACTGCTAAAAAAGTAATCCAAGTGCTTCTAATGTATCATTGCTACATATATTTATTCTTCAATATTTTCTTTAAATTTCAATTCATCAGTTAGTTCTTTAGTAAATCTCTAACCGTAATCTTCTTTTTTCACATTTCTGACTCAAAATTTTTGGCTTGGGGGAGAGACCAGAATACTTATAGGTATAACCTTCATCTTTTGGTTCAATGAAGCCTCTAGGTTCAAACCCAAAGTCTTTAATTTCTGTCTTCAGTGTATCTCAACATCCTCATTAAACACTAATCACATTTTTAATATCCAAAAGAGATGGGTGATGTACTTTTTGGAGTATTCCTAGACCCTGATCTTATCCTTGTACATCAAATGATTAGTAAGATTTCCTTTTGATGTCCCCTTTAATTTGGAAACCATGCCTTACTCTCTTTAAAAAAAGATGCTGTTGGATTTAAGCTGGGCAGAAGCATAATAAACTTAAACAGGCTCACTAAAAAAAAAAAAAAAGCAAAACCAAAATTAACATCCCAAAGTAGTGTTTTATGCAAATTCATATCTCTATTGAATCACATCTTCAAAAATTCCTTTGTGTTGACTTTTTATAGACAAATATATACTAACTTCTTTGTTTAGGCATTGCTTTCCCATTTTAAATATAAACCCCTTGAGGACAGGGGTTGTTTTATTTTGTCTTTATATCTTCAATTCCTATCTGTGCCTAGCAGAGCTTGAATGCTTAATGGATTCCTGTTGATTGATAACCACTATGTAGAGCAAATGCTAATTGTTATCATGTAATGACAAGAAAACTAGAGAGTGTCAATCTGTACTTTCTTGGTATATTTTTATCCTCAGTGAAAAATTCATCAGAGGACATGAACAAGAATACCTAAAGAAACATAGGTGAGTACATTGTGACCTATTTTCTTGAGTCCACTCCCATGGATGAGACTGCAGATTTATTAAGTAATCATAAAAGTATGGTTATATTTTGACTAATACATTTATACCGATAATTAACATGCTTACAAGTTATTTTAATAAAAGATGTATATAAATAAAGTATATGTGTAGGCATGCAGGGAAGACTTGCATTTCTAGTGTGAAGGCTTGCTAAGGACCTCTCTGAGCTGCTTATCCACCTTTGGTGCTTGTCTACTTGTCACACAACTCTTACTTGTGGCTCTAGGAAGCTGTAGCTTGTGCAGCATCCACACTACAGTAGAATTATCTTGGCAGATGGGCTAAACTAGGTTGAAGGTACTTAATAGGTCTTTAACCTTCCAATGAGTTAGAGGGTAATGTCTAACTCAAGCATGTGAAAACTTCCTCTAGTAGAACGATCAGATGAGAATGATTTATTCCATTGGCCATGAAGGTGGCTGAAGCAGGGCTCTGTAGAGTTCTTAGAGTTTGGTCAGGCATCAAAGACACCAAGGTAATCCATTACATGTTGGGTCATTGCCAGTCATCCTGATTTTTGCCTTGCTGCTGATGACTTTGTATACCTCTGCCTTACTTCAGTCCAATTCATGTGTAAGTCAAGATGTCACCCTGTGATGTCATTCATCCTCTTCAAGATGAAGGATGAACAGCAAAAACTAATAAAGAAACATCAACTTGAGGTTAAGCATATCCATGAACAAATGAATAATTTTAGGACTTTTTTTTGGTGTCATGGTCAAAAGAATGCTGGGTTTATAGCCCAAGGACTCAGATTCAGTGCTGTGTTCTGTCACTTATTGTATGACCTTAGGAAAGTCACCTGAGCTCTCTGGGTCTCATTGGGATGATAAGAGCTATGTTAATCTCTAAAACTTATAATGCTAAATCCATAATGCTGTGATTTTTATTCAGTGGGATCCATGTTATTTTCCTGGTCCAAATACAGACTCCTTGAAGGTAGAGACCGTTGTGTTTTGTATTTGAATTCTTAATGTTTAGCCTAGCTCTGGCTCTAAATGAATGCTCAATAATATAGAGAACAACTGTAGCTTAAATAATCAGTCAAGATTTGTCATATCCAACAATTGCCCTTTTGCCGCTTCTCCTGTCCTTAATGACTTCTTTTGTGATTGCTTTTAGAGGCAATGTGACACAATATAAAAGCATTAGACTGGTTCTTGGAAGACCCAGGTTTCGGTTCCCTATTAGGTAACCTTGGACAAGCTCCTTCCCTAAGTCTCTGAGTGCTTGTATATAAAAATAACAGGATTCTGGGGCAGCTATGTGGTTCAGTGGATTGAGTCACACCCAGAGATGAAAGATCCTGGGTTCAACTTTGGCCTGAAAAACCTTCTAGCTGTGTGAGGCTGGGCAAGTCACTTAACCCCCATTGCCTAGCCCTTATTGCTCTTCTGCCTTGGAACCAATACCCAGTATTGATTTTAAGATGGAAGATAAGTGTTTTAAAAAAAACAAACAACAATTTAAAAATAATAGAATGGGATGAAATGACCTACTGGGGGTCCCTTCATGTTCTATCCTTCTATGACTGATGAGTTTTGTATTTTGTAGCTATATACAGGAGAAAACTATATTACAAGGTGTAAGGATACAGCAGGGTTCAGCTCCAGGCTCCATTTGTTCCAAGCTAGAGAAGTTGTTCCTTTTTCTTTTCAACTTCCTCCAGAAAGAAAAAAGCCACACCCAAGAAGAATGTTCCAAATTAGGCACACCCAAGGAATAAATCAATTTGCCAGATGTGAGGCAGGGAGAAGGAACTTCATGGCAAAGTGACCCATGATCTCTTACATGTTTCCTTTTTGGTTTCTAGTTTTTGGTATAACTAATTAATTCTTGGATAATGTGCGTGACCTACTGAGTTGGACAATTCCTTAGGACATTCTAAGCATAAACTTAGAAGCAAACAAGTTCTTTTGTGTTTTCTTTCTCTTTTTTAGAGTGAATTGCAAGTTAAGTGAGTCAACAAAGTGACATTGCCAAAAAAGATGAATATGATCTTAGGCTATAAAAATGTAACCCTCATCCCCAAACTACAGCTCTGATCTTTTATAAATTGGCTTCAATCTTGGGAGCACGCCTCCTACCCCTGCCTCCAAGTAATACTTTTCTTTAATTCCCTTTGCTCATAGTGAGAGTGTGAAATCTCAAATTGTATTTTGAATATAGTTTGTGACTAGATTTCTATAGATATTAGATGAGTCCATAAATATAATACAAACACTCAAGGTAACAAGGGAAATTGAGTATAGGATAGCTCTATTGTATTCTATAAATAATGAGAGTTTCCACATGAAGGACTCACCATAGTGCACAGTCAATATTATTCTCTCCTTACAGTGAGTCTCACCTTTCCCCAGGATTTTCTTTCTTTATACTACTTTATACTATACTACTTTATACTTTCTTTATACTACTATACATACTTCCTTATGGTTTTATACTTCCATCCGAAGGGAAATGAGATTGAGTAAAATAATCACTCATTCCCCAACATTTCATTCAGTATAGCTTTTATCTCAAAGATCCATTTAGACATAGTATTGGCCATGAGTTTAGACTCCCTCAGAAGTGAAATGAACCTAGGTCTGTAGCTAGGCAATCCTCTTCCCATTGAACCTAAACTGCATGAAAAATTCATAGTAATAGTAGAGAATAAAATTCAGATTTTCTGAAACCTAATACCATTGTTTAGATTATGCTGCTACTCCTCCAGGAAATTAAAGATTTGAGAATCATCTAGTTGTCAGTGTTGTAGAATCACTAATTGTTTCAACAAATCTTTATCAGCATCTTGAATAGCCCAAGATAGCCATTAGGTATGTGTGGTAATAGCTATCTTGTGTGGTAATAGCTATCTCTCTTATATTTTATTTTGAAACCACATAACTTGATCTGTCTGAAACTGTATGTAATATCTGGGCCACTCCATACAGCAAGACATAGTGGTGATGTTCTTGAAGTTGGGAAGAACTTAGATTAAAATTTCTCCTCTGATCCTAGCTGTGTGACCTTGGGCAAGTCATCTAACCTCTGACAATTTTTCCTTATCTGTGAAATAAGGAGATTGAAATAGATTGATTCTAAGTTCCCTTCCAACTTATGATCCCATGATCCCTTGCGTCAGACAAATGTCCAAACCCTTCGATCCTTATCTAGGTAACACACGGGCTCAAGCCCTGCCTTTAGAGTTAAGAAAATCTGAGCTTGAATCCTACCTCAGATATTTGGTATTCAGTGGTTCTGGACAAATCATTTAACCTCTCAGCCTCAGTTTCCTTACTTGCAGAATGAGAATAATAATTGTACTTACATTGCAGGATTGTTGTGAAGATTTAAGGGAGATAAAGTCAAGCTCTTTGTGAATTTTAAGTGACTACATAAATGTGAGCTATTCTTGTCATCCGTGTCCCTCTTTAGTACCAACAATATCAGAACTGACATTCTTCATCAGAATAATAAAAGAAGCAAAAAAAGATGTGGCCATTGACAACTTTTGCTACATCCCAAAACGAAATGGATTCAGGCTGTTAAAACACTCAAGGTCTCTCATTAATAGTGCTTAGGAAACCATGATAAATCAACCTATTAGGGTGCAACAGAGGTGCAAATTGGTGCCTTAGCTAACGTAGATAAAGATTTCAGAGCATACTGCATAGATCAAAATTTTAACACACACACCTTTGAGTGTTTTAGTGAATCTCAAAAAGCCTGATAGCTAAGATTCAGCACAACTGAGGACTTACTTCATTCAGTTGTCAATAAAATTGTCTCTTATTTTATTTTCTAATGGTTTATCAATACTAGTAATTTGCTGCGGGTTATAAAAAAGGAGGGAAATTTAAATAAGTCCTGCTAACAAGAAAGCAGATTTATTTCTCTATTTTGTCTTGCTCCATGAGCTAATGACTGGGATGATGTGAGGTGCAGAAATCATCTTTGTTCATTACTTACGCCACAAACAAACACTGGCTTCTTTGGGGAAGGCAAATTAAACTAGGGAGATTTTGGCAGAGGTGCAAGGTTTATCTTGCCATGAACAGGAAATTAAGGCATCCCAGGCAAGATTCTATTTAAAGAAGCAGTGATTTAGGGAAGGAGGCTGAAGGGAGATAGATTTCTTTCCTTCTTATTTTTTTCTCTTCTCTGTATAGAATAAAATTGCAGCTGGAACTTAGCCTGTCAAATTGGAATGTGAGATCCCACCTGTCTTACCCACTTACTACAGAAGCAGAGTGAGCACAAAAGACTTTGTGCAAGGCTCTAATGGAAATGATGACAGTCAGGCAGAATTGGACAAGTTCCCTGTCAGTCTTTGTGGAGCTTATGAGTGGGACGGGTGGAGATGAATCATGATTATTGACCTCACTAATAGCATGACTGTAGGTGGGCTGACAGGAACACTTGGTTTCCTTTTCAAGATGAAAACAGAAATGTGACTTTGATGATGGGAGTAATGATTTGGCCACTGGAGAGTCATAGAGTATGAAGGTTTCATCATTAGAGGGTATTTCCATCTTTGGAACTGTTCTCCAAGAATGCAGAGTAGCAACTCATCCTAGTGTCTTAGCCTTTTATCTGGACAGGACCTCAGAGATCATTTAGTATAGTTCTTTCATTTTAGAGATGAGGAAACAAAGGGTGAGAGAAATTTAGTGACTTGCCCAAGGTCACTTTACTAGTAAGTGGTAGAGCTAGGATTTGAACCCTAGTTTCCTGAATCTGAAACCAATGCTCCTTTCACTATAACACATTTTTTTTTCCTGATAAACATATGGTTTTAGAGAGTCCTGAGTTATTTTTCTCTTAGGGATAATATAGACCAAGTGTCCACATGTAAAGTTACTGAGTCATTTTTTGTCCATGCCTGGGATCTGTGAAAATTCAACATATTATCATCATATGAAAAAATGGATTTCCTTTTTCTGAGCAGAGTAACAATGGTGCCTAACTCCCTCCTGTCTCTCACTTGATAAACTGGACCAGTGCCATCCCCTTCCCATACCACAGGAGCAGATTCCTCTTCATGCCAACACATCATCTTCTTCCTTTCCCCACTACCAAGTCTCCCTGAATGGAAGTTCCCTTAAGTGGTCAGACATACCTGGAATTGAAACTGAAACATAATTAACAGGGCTTTATTTTGGGTTTTCTTAAAGTGGGTTAATGTGACTAGGCTCAAGGTAAGAAAACAGAAGTATACGTGAGTCTTTCTGGTGAAAACCTACTTCTAAAACACTTCGGTTCACCGTGAAGTTATGATTTTTGTTGATATGGATTATAGATTGTTGGTAAATAACATATTTTCATAGTTTTAGAGATAGAAGGGACCTTAGAGACAACCAGATCAATGTCCTCATTTTATAGTTAGATAGAAGGTGTGTATATACATACATATATAAGGAGACAAGCAGACAGAGACAGGTACAGACATACACAAACACACAGAGACAGAGAAAGAAGAGATAGATAGATAGACAGATAGATAGATAATGAGAGAGAGAGAGAGAGAGAGAGAGAGAGAGAGAGAGAGAGAGAGTCAAATAACTTTTTCTAATGTCATTTAAGGTATATGTGGATTCCAAACTATGTCCTCTGACACCAAACTTGGCCACTTTTTCTACTATACCATGACTGAATAATTCATGCCACTCCCTTTCAGTCTTCTACACCCTCTTCCTTCAATCTTCTTGGAAATGAAGATCCCTGAGCTGGTGAGGTTGGTGATCTGGTGACAGAAGTATGATCCTCCAGCATCCCTATACAAAAAATCTTTCTAGCTTGGTAGGAGCTGTCAGGGAAAGCATTCTGTCAGTAAGGTCTTGGGTAATCTGGATTAACCAAAAAACTGAAGAAACAACAAAGAGGACTGGAAGGGGCTATTAAACAAAGAACAGCTAAAATAACCAGAATTGGTATGGGAAATTGTGATGATTTCTATTTCCAAAGTTGGAGATGGCTTATTAAAATCCTACCCAAGACACACTGATGACAGCTTTGGGCAAGAGTGGAAAAAAGACAGTGATGTGGGGGTAATGCTGAAGTCTAAATCTTTGGCTGTACCCAGTTGGATTTCCTAATTTGGGAGTTTCTCTAATAGCTTCCTCATTTGAAGACAGGCATTAGCAAGAATACAATTAAAAACAGAATATATTCCATATGTGTCTGGGGCTTGTTGAACATTTCATAAAGTTAAACATGGACCAATGCAGTATCTCTTTCAGAGCTGGGGCAAGACCAGAGATGGTTCTACAAAGGATCATTTTTTTGCATATGATTATCGCTAAAAGGGAATTTGGAGATCCCCTTGTCCAACTCCCTCTATTTTTTGAGTGAGGAAGACAAGACCATAGAAGGCTGTGCTCTCCTGACTGGTAGAGGTCATTAAGTCTAGGAGGCTCCTGATCCTACCATGCTGCACCCTGGCTATCTTCCTGGCATCCATACTTTGCCTTGATGCATCTCAAACAACACCCTTTCTATCAATACACATTCAGGCTCATGCTCTTTGTATAGTAATCAAGATCACATCATTGTGTATGTCACATCCATTGCTGGAAAATGTGTCAACTCATTGCCTGATTGCCTGAATTTCATTCATTATTCTTATGTCTTCTTATACCAAAACAGTCTCCTTGGACATTTGTACACAAAAATATGCATATGTCTGCTACATACATATGTGTGTATACTTATAGAGAATTAAGATAAATAATATATACTTATGCTGGAAACTAGCAATTATATAGTGTTTTAAGGTTTGTAAATTACTTTGGAAATATCTCATTTGATCCTCATAATAACCGTGGGAATTAGGTACTATTATTACTCCCCCTTTACAGATGAGGAAAATGATATAGTCACAGGGTTAAGTGATTTGCCCAAGGTCACTGAGCTAGTTAAGCATCTGAGGCAGAATTTTAACTCAGATCCTCCTAACTCAAGGTCTAGTTTTCTATCCATTATATTACCTGACTGCCACTTTAGTTATATATATGTATTATATATATAACTAAAGTGGCAGTCAGTATATGGGTACTATTTAGTACCCATATACATACATACATACATATATACATAAATACACACACACACACACACACATATATATATATATATACATATATATATATATATTTAGTATTATTGTGAGGAAGATTAGATTAGCTAGTGATTAGGTATTAAGGTGTACATAGCAGGAAGGAGCTGGAGCTGGGAATTCCAGGTTGGAATGAAGGAGCAGGAAGAAATTACTTGGCTCTGAGTGGGACTCCATTAGGGGTTAACACAAACTGTGGTGAGCCCTGGGAGACCTCAGAATAAAGGACCCTGCATCCAGATTTTCCCTGGGATCCTGAGTGTGGCATGGCATCTAGCAAAGAGGACAAGATCTACAGTGCCAAGGGAGGAGGAGAAGTTTGAGATCTGGTGGACAGTGTTTCAAGCACTCCCTCACAACTTGGTACCTGAGACCATCTTGACTCCTGGCATCCAGAGATCATCAGTGGATCGCAGTGAGAATCCCAAAGCCACAAAGCCCTGAGCTGTGCTTAAGCCTGGCAGGTTCCAGGTCTGAGGCAGTCACCCAGTGACTCCATTTACAGCTCTTTGGGCCCTGTTAGTTTAGATCACTAAGTTAGTGTAGTAATAAGTCCTTCCCTTTCCCTGTGGGTTTGTCATTAAGGTTTAAGGTTTTCTAGTAGACATTCCTATCCCTCCTTTTAGTTGTTCCTTATTAAAACCAGTTATATCCTGTTACCTTGCCTATGGGACTCAAAGCCTCTAGCCCAGGTTGACAGTTGGTCAACTTCTCTTTGTCAGTTAGGAGCTGCTTGGCTGTTCTGGTCCCCATGTTCAGGTCAAGTCTCTCATAAATCCCAGTGTGTGTATGCACAAAAACACTTTGTTTTATTATTATATCCCTGGTGTCCCCATTACCCTTACTTATATTTTCTACAGTATACATATATAGATGAAATAGTACCATATACTTATATACACATAAGCATATATGTATTCTGAGTCCTGAGGAATCACTGTTAATCATTTAGTGGATTAGAGCTCTTTTTAGTCTAAATTTCATTTTTATAATGTTGATCTTATAGTATAAATTGATTTTCTTTTCTGTTCATTTCACTCTGTATCAATTTATGAAAGTTATCTTTTGGTTTCCAACAGTGTGTTGATGGAACCGTGACATCATCATTTAGGATATATATATATATGTATATGTGCATATATAATAATTTATTCATGCCTGGACATCCTGTGTATTTGTTGTTCATGTCCTATGATGAATCTGAAAGTTTTGTTGACAGAACCTCTTCATTGATCTCATTCATGGGCTTGGACTAAAGAAGAAGAAACATGAAGGGGCAATTTGACCAGAACCCTCTGGAGATCTTAGAAGAAATATAAACAGGCTTTCAGAGACATGGTTAACTGTTTCAAACATGCTCTAGATTCCATGATCAAAAGTGTTGAGGACACAAATAATTCATTCATCACAGACACTAACTTGTAGGCATGGAAGCAGTTTTATACCAAGGGAGGAAGGAGCAATGACCACCAAAAGTCTATTGTAGATGGCTCATTGAAAACAAGACCCATCATCTTGTGGACCGAAGTTGCATTAGATTTTTGAATATGAAGTGTTCCATCACTGATAAGTTCTAAGTCATTGTATATAGAGCCCAGTTCTAAGCATGGAGTCCATTGTCATATATTCTGACAAATGTAAAATTGAATTACGCCTCCTAGAAATGGTCAGTGGCACTAGTTAGCTATGAATTCAGGAAGCATTACTGGCAAGGAAAAAAAATATGAGGCTACACATGATCTATATGTTAAAGACAGGATAACACTCATAGAAGGAATGAAGGTAATATATAATATGCAGGTACTGTTTAGCTCTTCTGTGAGTCACATTCATGATCACACCCAGCCAGCACAGTACAGTTACTGGAAGAAAATCTTTCTTCTCTGGAAATTCAACACTAGTCCATTTGTTATGTATAATGAAATGAGTAAATTCCTTTAAATTTCCAATGTGTCCTTGGCTTATAGTGACAGAGACATGAAGATTAGCCTAGAAATTCATTTAGCTACACTGTAGTTGGTGGTCTTTGCCCTCCTAGTGGAGAGAGTTCTGGATCTGGAGTCAGGAATAACTGAGTTCAGGTCTCACCTCAGACACACTTACTATATGACTCTGATTAAGTCGCTTAACCCCTGTTTGACTCAATTTCCTCAACTGCAAAATAGGAATGAAAATAGTACTTATCTTGGAGGATTATGAGAATCAAATGAGATAGTAATTGAAAGTATCTGGTACATTGTAGTAAATGTATAAATATTTATTCCCCCCCCTCTTTTCCTGCTTTCTTATAGTTCCTAAGAAATCTTATCTTTTTGTATAAATATGATAATGGCAAAAAATTGTCAAGTTACTGATTTTTCGTCAGCTTCTTTTTAAATAGTGAGATCCTCAAATTTTTTTTCCTAACCATTTGGTGACCTCCTGTCTTTCAGATTATGTGATGCCATCCCTCAATGCTCATAAAATTGTATTGTTTCCATCATGGACCTCTTTTTTTCATACATGGTCTAGTACAGTCATCCCTTCCATCTATGTTCATCTCAGTGGTATTTATTTATCTTTCCCCATGTAGATCAGTGGACAATGTTGAAGTTAGAATCCAAATAACACCATTGACATTGAAGAAGAGAAAATCATTTTTGTCTGTCCTTTATATTCCTTCAAGTTTCATTGCTAAATGTCCCCAGGATGAATTAGATTTGTTGTGACTTTCTGAGTTTTCTGCAAACTTGTCTTACCCTACAATGCATTATAATGCTCTATGATATGACGTTATTTGGAAACTTTGTAAATATTTAAGAATGAATTCCCCAATAGAAAAATAGTCAAAGGATATGAACAGGCAGTTCTCAGAAGAAGAAATTAAAACAATCCATAGATGTTAAAAATACTTGAAATCATTATTGACTAGGGAAATTCAAATTAAAACAACTTTGAGAAATCACCTGCCACCTGCCAGACTGACTAACATGACAAGAAAAGAAAAAATGATAAATATTGGAGGGGATGTGGGAAATTTGGAACACTAATACATTGTTGGTAGAATTGTGAACTGATTAAATCATTCTGGAGGGCAATATGGAACCAGGCTCAAAGGGTCACAAAACATAAGACTGCTGGGTCTGTATTCCAAAATACTAAGAAATAAAGGAAAATAAACTATACCAAAATATTTGAGTAGCTTTTTTTTTAGTGGCAAAGAATTGGAAATTGAGGAGTTGTCCATCACTTGGGAAATGGATGAACAAGTTGTGGTGTAATGGAATACTATTGTATCATAAGGAATGGTGAACAGGATGAGTTCAGAAGAATATGGAAAGACTCATACAAACTTATACGAATTGAAATGAGTAGAACTAGGAGGGCACTGCATACAGTAAAAGAAATATTATGCAATGTTCAACTATGAAATTATTAGCAAAGCAAGTCTCTAAGATAATCACAAGGAACTCATGATGAAAACGCCTTCCACAACCAAAGAAGGAACTATTGGAATTTGAGTGCAAATCAAAGCATGATATTTTCTACCATATATCATGAGATTTTTATTTTATATGTGATATGTGTCTTCTATCATGAAATAAGCATGTATTACATCAAAGTATAGATAGAACCCATCTTGGACTATTCACCATCTTGGGGAGGTCAGGAGAGAAGAGTGAGGAAGAAAGTCTAATTTTACAATGTCAGAAAATAATTGTTAATAATTGTTTCTACAACTAATTGAAAAAAATTAAAAATTTGGAAAGTTTTAAGAATGAGTTTATATTTTGATCTGGCATTTCCCTTGACTGCCATTTCTCTCCATTTAGTTGTATCCTCCAAATGTCCTGGTATTGCCATCTAATGTCTTACCTTCAGGTCCTGTCTTTTATATTGAACTCCTCAATATTGGGGCAGCAAGTTGGATCAATGGATGGAGCACCAGGCGTGGAGTTGGGAACACATGGGTTCAGATTTTACCAGACACTTCCTAGCTGTGTGACCACGGGCAAGTTACTTAACCCTATTTACCTATCTCTTGCCTTTCTATCTTAGAGTTGTTACTGAGACAGAAAGTAAGAGATTATTTTTAAAGAACTACTTACCATTTCTACACAACCTATGGATGAAACTCTTACATGTCAATTTGATGTTGAGAGCAGAGATTGTCTCCCTTTTTTCCTTGCAACCCCAATACTTAGCAGTGGTTAAAAATGTTTTTGTATTCATTTTCACATACCTCTTCACTTTTTATGCCTCCATTATTATAAAATTAGAAAAGAATCACACATGCCTGAGGGCATTTTGTATTTTTTTGTTTCTTGGGTTGCCATGGACAAAGACTTCATCACCAAATGATCAGTTTGCTGGTAAGGATTTTGTATCAACTTAGCTAGATTGGTTCCCAGATGTAGTCTGTTACTGACAGTGCTATCAATAGATAGGCATTTATTAAGCACCTACTATATTCCAGGCACTATGATCAGCCCTATGTTAGAAGCTGTTTCAGTGTAGTAGAACCTGTCTAAGCGTGTGGTCTTTTGGCATTACTTTTTGGCATTTCCCATGCACCACCATGAGGCATTCATGTAAGACTTTGGAGAGGTTCCAAAGTACTCACTTTAAGGCAGTAGGACTTAGCAGAGATGGCAGAAGGTCTACCAGTGAGAAAGACCTAAGGCTGAGTCAATTTTTCCACTAACTGCCTGTGTGACTTTCTGTAAATCACTTTCTTTTTTTGATCCTCAGCTTCTTTATCTGAAAAATTTGGATAATCTTCCTGACCATGCTTACCTCACAGGGTTCGTGTTCTAGGATCAAAAAGAATATTGAGAATGAAATCCTTTTACAACTGCTCTGTGCTATGTAAGTTGCTTTTTTTATCCTTATTCTTGGCTTCTTGCTGTAGTTCCTGAGACATAGCAGAGGAAGAAGAGAGCATCACTCTTTCTCATAAGGTCTTGTCACTTACTTAGTCATATACTTCATTTCCATTATTTATTCTCAGGCATTTTTCTTGCCTGTGCCACTGGTTAACTGTGAGCTTATCCTCAGCAAGTCTTTGCTTCTGGATATATTCAATGATATGAGTATGTGGGTTTATAGCTTCTCCTTATCCCTGGCTCATTGACACAACATGAGGACAAATTGGATCATAGCTGGGAATCCACTTAGAGGTCTAGGGAAGAAAGGGGCTTGGTACTTCCCAGGTAGTAATATTCTTATTAGTCAGCAGTCAACAAGATCATTTTTTGTGCAGATACAATAATGTTTCCTGGACAGAAAGTGGAAAAAAATCAATTATGGATGAGTTGGGATGCCCATATCAGGTCCCAGAAATGGCTAGTAGATAATAACACTTTAGCTGAACCGTGGAGAGGAAAAAGGGGAAGCTAGGAAAACAAATGAGAAAGGAGATCATCTGAGATCCGTTTTTCAATGCATTCTATCAAAATAAATTATTCAAGAAACTTGTTTAGGGTGAAGGATTCTCTTGGACAGCTTTAAGAAATTGTCTGTTGATAATAGCAGAGCTGAGTAACTCATCAATGCTATGCCAAAATTTCCAATTAGATGGTGATGCCACCTGGGGCTGTAAGTAGGGAGCATATAAGTAGGTTTCAAAAAGATTACCGCTTTTTGATAATTATTTCAGCTAAAATCTATAAATCTTGGGAAAAGATTTTAAATTAAACATGTCTCTTTTTAAAAATTCAATTCATTCCTCACCCATTTTCTAAACTGTAGAAGAACAAAACAATAACCCTCTTCCCAGCTTTGCTTTTGAGATGTTGTCTGAGTTCCATGCTTTCTCATTCCAAACATATTGGCTTCATAATCAAGATAGATTATATGCTCCTTGAGGGCAGGGGCTGCCCCATATTTGTGTTTACAGCTCCAGTGCTTAACACAACAAATAGAATGTGCTACATATATATTTCTTAATTTAACTAAATTGAATTGAATTGATTTGAAAGTCTGGGAAAAGGAAAGTCTAAGGAGTACCAATAGAAGTAAGCTTATTGAGGGCATTTTTGTCTTGTATATCCAGTAACCAGTACAGTGTCTGGCACACAGTAGGTGCTTATCAAATATTTTTTTTTCATTTGATTGCTAGGATCCTGTAAATGGACCTAATCCTAAATCCTAGATCAGGAAAAGACCTTAGAGATCATTTATTCAATTCCATCATTTGACTGATGGGGCATCTTTCCTAGGCAATCTCCTTAACAGAAAAGTTAAGTGAGTTGACTAAGGTCCCACATATGGAACCCATCAGAAATAGCCCTGTGAGGAAGAATATGTAGTTTGGGAAATAGAACTTAAAAAATATTAAAAATATTGGGAATAACAACTACAGCTCTTGAAACAACTGGACACCTAATCAGAAGATGCATCATTTAGATAACTACAGATTAGAAAAAAACAGGCAAAATGGCATTTTGATGTTATAGCCCAGCAAACAGCTCTGAGTCTGAGGCGATGAATTGCCTGACAGGAGAGACTTTTTCTCACATTATACCATGAGCTCTCTAAGAGGAACAGATTTTTTTTTGGTCTTTCTTTATATCTTCAGTGCTCAGCATAGTGCCTAGTCCATAGCAAATGCTTACTTAATGGTTGTTGACTGATTGGTAGAGGAATAGGAAGCCGAAGAGTTTGTAATATAAATCCTTGTTCTTTTCCTATCTGGGTAACTGTGGATAGGTAGGTGAATTAATAATAATAATAAATAATATACATATATATATGTATATATATATATGGTGCTACTATGTGCCAGGCACTGTGCTAAGAACTCTACAAATATTCTCTGGTTTGGTCTTTATAATATACTGGGAGGTAGGTGCTATTATTATCCTTATTTTACAGATGAGGGAATAGATAAACAGAGGTTAAGTTACTTAAAAGTCACACAGCTGTGGAAAAGCCCATCTTAAGTGATCGAGCATTACAAACAAGCAATCAAAACTGCCACAGACTAAATAAATATGTTTCATATTCTCTGCTTCCATTTCACGAATGTCTGTAGATGCTGTTGTGACAAATAAAATACAAATTCATTTAAAAGTGTTACTAAATTAATCAGATCTTAAAAATTATGTATTTATGTCATAAACAAAAACTACAACTACAAGTGCTCTCATAGCAAGGACAGTTATTTTTGTTATTTTACTTTAAAAGGTATCATCACACTCGAAAAGATCACTGATGGCTGAATTAGATGGTCCCTTTGGCACCTTCTAGCTCTGATATCTTAGAGTTCTATAATTCTATGACATTGATAGTCCATAATATCATATCTATAGATGGATGGGACTTCAGGGGTCCCTTTCATTATATATATATATATATATATATATATGCATATATATATATATATAAAATATGAGAAAACTGAGGTGTACTTATAAGAGATTATGACTTGGACAAGGTATTATCAGAGAGAGGATCTGAACCCATGTCTTCTGATTGCAGAGTTTGGATTCTTCCTGTTGTGCCATCTTGTGTTAAGATACAGCTCAAGAACTATTTGTTGCATGAAGTCCCTTTGGATTTTTATAACTATATGTGATTCTCTTGGTTTCTGTCTTTCTGTCTCTCTATGTCTCTCTCTCTCTCTCTCTCTCTCTCTCTCTCTTTCTCTCTCTCTCTCTTTCTCTCTCTTTCTACATGCATACACACATCTACACATATCAACCATAAATATTAAATTAATAATGCTGCTACATATAACTATACACATTAAAAATAACAACTGCATTCTCTCCCAAATGACCTCAAATTTAACTACTTTGTATGTATTTGTATTTATTCGTAGTTGTACAGTGATGTGCTGGTAAGTGTTTAACAACTGGGTCTCCTGAAAAAATGTACCCTTTGATATGCTTTTAAAGTTCAATCTACATTGTTAACATTTTGTCCATCACTTTATTAAGTCTATACCAAACAATAAATGGAGCCTTCATTTGTTGTATTTCTCAGATGGTAGGGTGTAAATGAAGATATAATAATTGTCCCACAAGCCAGTTCAAGCTGGATCCAGTGGGTCACTGCTTTTGTATGTATTCATTTTATATTTATGGCATTATCTCTCTCTCTCTCTCTGTCTATCATGCTATCTCTCTATCCTGTAGCTATTTGTCTATCATTTGTCTTATATTAATCCATCTATCATCTGTCTGTCTATAAATGTCTGTTTATCTATCAATGTCTTTCTATGTGCCTATCCCTCTATCCATCCGTCTGTCTGCCTGTCTATGTGTCTATCCATCTCTTGCTCTCTCTCTCCCCCTCTCTCTCTTTCTCTTTCCCTCGATTTTGCTCTCTGTCTTTCTGTCTCTTTCTGACTCTGTCTCTGTCTCCATCTCCCTCCCTCCCTCTCTCTCACTCTTTATCTCTCTCATTCATCCGTTTATCAATGTCTGCATCTCTCTTATCTGTTTATCAGTGTATGTCTGTCTAACTAGCTATCATCTGTTTATGTCTATCAGTCAGTGCCTATTATCAGGCAATATTTGTGTATACATCCATCTATATCATTAATCTATTTTTCTAGGTCTCTGATCTATATATACCTTTTTATTTTCTCTCTTTTCCTTATCTCTCTCTCCTTCACCCACTCCTCATTGTCTCTCCCATCAGAATGTATGATCAGTAAAGTTCACTTAATTCTTTTTACTTATATTCTCAATATGTGGCACATAGAATATATTTCATAAATACTTATTAAAGAGATGATTGTTCTGAGCAAAACCAAATGAAACCAAATCAACCAAGCAACCAAAAACCAAATTATCAGTCTTCAAGAAGTCCAGTGACCAGACTCTTCTATCTTTGCTAAATAGAGTTGTCATTGCCAAGATCATGCTGAAACCCTCCAGCCCCCAGATTGGTGGGAGACTCTGCTAATATTGCAATCAAGTATCCAAGGTCACTTACAGGCCATCATGAAGTATTAGAGGAAGCTTTTGATTTGTGATTTCCCCAGTTAATGTAACTGTAGGTGTGGAGAAGCAGCCCATCCTTGAATTAATTCATAAATCAGAGGAACATAGTTGGGAATAATGTGATAGCATCATTTGTCATTATTATTTATTAAACCACAGATCTCGGAATGAAAAAGAATTCAAGGTCAACTAGTGAAACACTTTTTTATAGAGGGAGAAACTGAGGCTCTCAGAATTCAAGTAACTTGTCCAAGATCACATGGATAGTGTCAGGGGTGGAATTTAAACTCTAATTCTGAGACTTCAAACTTTGTACTCTCTCCCTCACTTTAGGAGATAGTCCTAAAGAAATAATCTCAAACTCATGGAAATAAAATGAAAATTCCATACCTAGCACTCTCATTACTATACCACCCCACTGCCTATATATCTCAGGTAATGACCACAACCTTATACCATGTCACAAGATAGAACTACATTGACAAATAGACCGTAAGCCTCTGGCCAATTGGTAGGGCAAACACTCAGTGGTTTGATAAAACTCATAATTCCATGGCATAAATTCTCTTGACTGTCTTACTGAGAGGAAATCTGACAGAAATGCATGTAGGAAATTTTATTTTTAGATCCTAGAAGAGGAATGGAAGAAATGTGATACCAGGAGGAAACTAATGCTAAAACAGTTGTTATCTCTGGGAATGGAGTCTTTTACCAACATGAACTCACTGGAAAGAGTATCCATCACACGCTGACATCATCTTAGACTGGATGTCAAGGAGGTACCTCCATATCACCCCACGACTTCTGCCTCTTCAAGAGATTAACTACACTGGCTGCTGACCCCAAAGGATCCATACTGTTCTAATTTGCTTACACCAGATTCCATTGAGATACTTTATGATATTTGGAGATCACTTAGAATTGTAAAAGTCCTAACATTCATTTCTCTCTCATAACTTAATTCAATAATTCAATTTAAAATGAATTCATAACACACCAATTCTCTATTAGGCATAGTGCTAGAAGCTTGAGGCAGAGAGAGAGAAATCAAATCCTATCCTCAAGGAACTAATATTCTATTGGAGTGGGGAGGAAATACAACAAATGCATAGACACATATATACAAATATGTAAAAATATTGCAGAATAATTTCAAGAAGTTGAGAGAGCTAATGAATAGGGAAATAA
Source organism: Gracilinanus agilis (assembly GCF_016433145.1). NCBI lineage: Eukaryota > Metazoa > Chordata > Mammalia > Didelphimorphia > Didelphidae > Gracilinanus > Gracilinanus agilis. The sequence goes on from NC_058132.1 coordinate 677,540,412, forward strand.
GAGAGGGACCTGTGGAGAAGGTGGCACTTGAGCTGTGTTTTGAAGAACCTGGGATTTTTAGAATGTAGAAATGAGGAAATAGAACACTCCAGAAGTGGAAAACCATTTTAGATAGAGATGGAGGCAGCAATATCCTAAGAATACTCTGGAAACACTGAAGATTTTTTAGAATAGGGATTTACAAGATCAGATTTTTCTCTTAGGAATATCTCTCTAGCAGCTCTAAGGTGGATGGGTTGAGAAGGGATTGATTTGAGATTGGGAAATCACTTTGTAGGTTATTGCAATAACCCAAGAGATAATGGTGACGGTGATAACGGATCACATTTTACAGTGTGTCCATTCTGTTATGATCATCTCACATCATTATAGATTAAATGGATCCAATATTATTATTATTATTATCTATTTTAAAAACTCCTGCCTTCACTCATAGAATCAATACCAAGTATTGGTTCCAGTCAGAAGAAAGGTAATTGGGGTTAAGTGACTTGCCCAGGATCACATAGCTAGAACATGTCCGAAGCCAGATTTCAACCCAGGATCTCCTGTGTCTAAACATGGCTCTCCATCCCCTGACCTGCCTAGCTGCCCTGATCCAATATTATATGAGGAGAAGTTAAGGCACAAATATTTTAATGGCTGAAAATTACATAACAGGATAAACTTGGTATAGACTCTAGACCTTCTGACTCTCAACACCTTTCTTGCGAGGACTGATTTTGAAATTCCAAATTTTCTTCTCCTTCAATAACAACAAAATAACTAGCAATTATATAGCCCTTCAAAGTTTGTAATTCACTTTCCCTTGATTGATTTTTATTAATAATCATATAAGGTAGGAACTATTATTATCCTCATTTAAAAAAAGAGGAAACTAAGAGCAAGTTATTAGATCTGGATCATACAGCTAGCAAACATCTGAGACACAATTTAAATTCAAATCTTTTTGAGTCTTAGGGAAACACTGTATATCTACTACATAACTTCTCTGCCCTTGAGTGAAGACCAGGATCCCTAAGTTCACTTAGAAGAAAAGCCTGGGGGACTTGGGAAACTGAAATGCAAAATGTTGGTTTAAACCTAATTTCTGATAAACTGTTTTCCAGTTTTACTAGTTCTCTTAAAGTGAAGGAGTTCTTCTCCCAAGTAATTTATATTGTTGGACTTAGAAAATTTTCCATTGGGACATTGAATCATTTCTGATTCTTCCTTACCTAGTCTGTTTTGCTGATCTGCTTTTCTAGTTTTTAATCAATAGTTTTGGTAATTAGTACTTTAAGCCTCCATAGTGATAGGAGACACTATAGCATCCACTGCATGCTGGGAATTTTATAGGCACCATGGCATTATCTTTACCAATGAAACAAATCTGTGGCTCATTGCCAGAACTCAAACCCAGATTTTTGTATTCAAAGAATAAGAATCTTTCAAGTGAACTGAGACCACCACTGGCAGCCTTTAAAAGCCAGGCTTTTTCCTTCTGTTGAAGTCAAATTTTTTGTACCTTGCTGTTGTTAATATTTGGAACCAAACAGACACAGCACAACTGATACATAGCAGAAGGATATGAAAAGAAAGTTTTCAGAGGAAAAATCTATGCTACGAATGGATGTATGAAAAAAAATGCTTTCAATTGATAATAATTAGAGAAATGCAATTTAACACAACTCTAAATTTTCGAATTACATTTATCAAATGACCAAAGTTGATAAAAAATGAAGCTGAGAAATGCTAGAGAAGTTCTAGAGAAAAATATGCATTAATACATTGTTAGTGGAGCTTTATACTACCCCAACTATTCTGGAAAACAGTTTGGAACTATTCACCAAAAGCTATTAAATTGTGTACATGTTTTGGCCCAGTGATACCACTACTACTAGATCTATAGCCCAAAGAAATCCAAGAAAGCAGTAAAGGACCCACTTATAAAATAACATTTATAGCTGCTGCTTGAGGTGACCAATAATTAGAAACTAAGAGGGTCCCTATCAGTTAAGGAGAGGCTGAGCAAATTATGGTATATGAATTTAATGGAATAATATTGTGATCAAAGGAATAATGATGGGGATAATTTCAGAAAAACCCAGAAAGACTGGTATGGGCTAATGCAAAAAAAAGGGAATAGATGCAGGAGAACAATGTACAGAATGCTAAAAATATTGTAAAGATAATTAACCTTGAAAGTCTTGGGAATTATATAATAGCAAATAAAAATTCCAGACTTCCTCATTCTTAAGAGAAATATAATGGATTTAGAGCAATTATTCACAACACACACTCACACATACACACACATACCGATACCCTCACATGCAATCAAGGTGAGAATTTTTTGTTTGACTCTACATGTTCATAAGAGGGAATCTTAATTTTCTATTTTCTCATTGAGGGTTTAGATGGGAGAAAGAGAAGATATATCCTTAAAAAATAAAAAAATACTACTACTGACGATGATGATGATAGTAATATAAAGATTTGGCATGAGAGGATCTGGGCTTTAATCCCAATTCAACTATTAATTTCCTGTATGAACTTGGGCAAATAAGTGAACTAACCCCTTCTAATTCTTATGGTCTGCTAGGACCATAAAACTCAGTAAGGGTACTGGGCTTGATGGTCTCAGAGAATTTTTCTGGCTTAAATTTATTATAGTGTGATCTCTTGGTTCAAGACGATACCCAGAGACTATGTATTATGTGTGGGCATTTTTTTTTGAGATATAACCATAAAGTAGCATTTGTCTTGTCTCTCTGGAGCCTCAGAGGAAAGCAAAATATGAATTCAAGTAGAGAAGACACCAATGAAAATTACCCAGTAATGAAGTCTGTTATGTTCAATTGTGCCACAGTGTATCCGTCTCTCTGTATAAGGTTCTCCTGGATCTGCTTCCTTTCACTCTGCATCAATTCCTGGAGGTCATTCCATTTCACATGAAATTCCTCCAGTTCTTTATTCCTTTGAACACCATAATATTCCATCACCAACAGATACCACAATTTGTTCAGCCATTCCCCAATCGAGGACATTCCCTCATTTTCCAATTTTTTGCCACCACGAAGAGTGCGGCTATAAATATTTTTGGACAAGTCTTTTTCCTTATTATATCTTTGGGGTATAAGCCAAGCAGTGCTATGACTGGATCAAAAGGCAGATAGTTTTTTAAAGCCCTTTGAGCATAGTTCCAAATTGCCATCCAGAATGGTTGGATCAATTCACAACTTTACCAGCAATGCATTAATGTCCCAATTTTGCCACATCCCCTCCAATATTCATTACTCTCCCATTCTATCATTTTTGCCAATCTGCTAGGTGTGAGGTGGTACCTCAGAGTTGTTTTGAATTGCATATCTCTAATTATTAGAGATTTGGAACACTTTTCATGTGCTTAGTTTTGATTTCTTTATCTGAAAATTGCCTATTCATGTCCCTTGCCTTTTTATCAATTGGGAAATGGCTTGATTTTTTATACAATTGATTTAGCTCCTTGTATATTTGAGTAATTAGACCTCTGTCAGAGTTTTTTGTTATAAAGATTTCTTCCCAGTTTGTTCTTTCCCTTCTGATTTTGGTTGCATTGTTTTTGTTTGTACACATATATAATATGTACAAAAATATAATCAAAATTATTTATTTTACATTTTACAATTTTTTCTAATTCTTGCTTGGTTTTAAAATTTTCCCTTTCCCAGAGATCTGACAAGTATACTATTCTATGTTCATCTAATTTTCTTATAGTTTCTTTCTTTATATTCAAGTCATTCACCCATTCTGAATTTATCTTGGTGTAGGGTGTGAGATGTTGATCTGAAACTAATCTCTCCCTTATTGTTTTCCAATTTTCCCAACAGTTTTTGTCAAATAGTGGATTTTTGTCCCCAAAGTTGGGCTCTTTGGGTTTATCATACACTGTCTTGCTGATGTCATTTACCCCAAGTCTATTCCACTGATCCTCCCTTCTGTCTCTTAGCCAGTACCATATTGTTTTGATGACTGCTGCTTTATCATATAGTTTAACATCTGGTACTGCTAGGTGTAAGAAGGAAAATTTAGGTATTTTATAGATATATATTTAAAACGTGGCTGCCAGGAATCAACAATTCAGTTTGACTCCGTAATTAAATCAGACCCAAGTCAGCATCAGGTTAAGGCAAGTTTATTTTCAACTAGGAGGTAAAGGTATAGGAATAAAGGGAAAGGGAGAGGCTAGTCCAGGCCTGGTTAGGCCTGGACGAGAGAGAAGGTTAAAAGGCTAAATAAATCAGGCTACAAGTCACAAGGTCTAGCAATCAGATAGGCTAATGCCTACTTAAGGCAGAGTTTAGAAGTGGCCTAGGTAGGCCAAGGAAGTCAGCCTAACTTACCCACTTGATCATTCAGAATAGAAGCTGCCTGAGGTCTCTTCCGAGATCCATCAGCACCAAGTTCAAAGCGGGAACTGCCCCAACAGGAAGTAACCAACATAGTTAAAGAGATCGTGTCTCTCAGCACTTCCTGTGGGTCCACCTCTAATTCAAGTGGACAAATGGCAGTCTCCACACTGATTTTGGACTGTCCAAAGGGCCATCCCTTGTTCTTGATTTGTTACTTATTGTCACATGTGGGTAACTGATCTTCCCCTCCCCACTAAGGGAGGTGAGGGTGACATCATTTCTATGCCTAGGATGAGTAGATTTTTGACTATGAATGGGCTAGAGCTAATTCTATTTACATATAGGCCACCTTCCTTCATGTTTTTTCCCATTATTTCCCTTGATATTCTTGATCTTTTGTTCTTCCAAATGAACTTTGTTATAATTTTTTCTAATTCAGTAAAAAAAAGTTTTTTGGTAGTTTGATAGGTATGGCAGTAAATAAGTAAATTAATTTGGGCAGAATGGACATTTTTGTTATATTAGCTCTTCCTACCCATGAGCAATCAATGTTTTTCCAATTGTTTAGATCTATTTTTAATTGTTTTGAAAGTATTTTGTAGTTGTGTTCGTATAATTCCTGTGTTTGTTTTGGTAGATAGATTCCTAAGTATTTTATATTGTCTAGGGTGATTTTAAATAGTGTTTCTCTTTCTACCTCTTGCTGCTGTGATATTTTGGAAATATATAGAAATGCTAATGATTTATGTGCATTTATTTTATATCCTGCAACTTTGCTAAAGTTGTTGATTATTTCTATTAGCTTTTTAGTTGATTCTCTAGGATTTTTTAAGTAGACCATCATATCATCTGCATAGAGTCATGGCTTAGTCTCCTCATTGCCTATTTTGGTACCTTCAATTTCTTTTCCTTCTCTAATTGCTACTGCTAGTGTTTCTAGTACTATGTTAAATAATAGAGGTGATAGTGGGCATCCTTGTTTCACGCATGATATTATTTGGGAAGGCTTCTAATTTATCCTCATTGCATATGTTGGTTTGTTGATGGTTTTAGACATATACTGTTTATTACTTTTAGAAAAGGTCCTTCTATTTCTATACTTTCTAGTGTTTTCAATAGGAATGGATGTTATATTTTGTCAAAGGCTTCTTCAGCATGTATTCAGATAATCATGTGGTTTTTGTTGGTTTGCTTATTTATATGGTCAATTATGTGAATGGTTTTCCTAATGTTGAACTGTCCTTGTATTCCTGGTATAAATCCCACCTGATCATGATGGATAACCCTCTTGATTACTTGCTGGAGTCTTTTTGTTAGTATTCTATTTAAGATTTTTGCATCTATGTTCATTAAGGAGATTGGTCTGTAGTTTTCTTCCTCTGTTTTTGATCTACCTGGCTTTGGGATCAGTACCATATTTGTATCATAAAAGGAGTTTGGTAGAACTCCTTCTTTGCGTATTATGTAAAATAGTTTGTATAGTATTGGAATTAGTTGTTCTTTGAAGGTTTGATAGAATTCACTTGTTAAACTATCTGGTCCTGGAGATTTTTTCTTAGGGAGTTCTTTGATGGTTTGTTCAATTTATTTTTATGATATGGGATTATTTAAGTATTCTATTTCTTCTACTGTTAATCTAGGCAATTTATATTTCTGTAAATATTCATCCATATCACCTAGATTGCTATATTTATTGCCATATAATTGGACAAAATAGTTTTTACTGATTCCCTTGATTTCCTCTTCATTAGAGGTGAGGTCTCCCTTTTCAATTTCGATACTGATGATTTGGTTTTCTTCTTTCCTTTTTTTAATTACATTGACCAGTACTTTGTCATATTTTGTTTGTTTTTTTCAAAGTACCAGTTTCTAGTGTTTTTTTTTTAATTTTAATTTTTTATTTTTTTTAAACCCTTAATTTCGGTGTATTGTCTTATAGGTGGAAGAGTGGTAAGGGTGGGCAATGGGGGTCAAGTGACTTGCCCAGGGTCACACAGCTGGGAAGTGGCTGAGACTGGGTTTGAACCTAGGGCCTCCTGTCTCTAGGCCTGACTCTCATTCCACTGAGCTACCCAGCTGCCCTCAGTTTCTAGTTTTATTTATTAATTCAATAGTTATTTACTTTCAATTTTATTTATTTCACCTTTAATTTTAATAATCTCTAATTTGGTCTATAGCTGGGGATTTTTAATTTGTTTCCTTTCTTGTTTTTTAATTTGCATGCCCAGTTCATTGATCTTTGCCCTTTCTAATTTATTAATACATACACTCAAAGATATAAATTTCCCCCTGAGTACTGCCTTAGCTACATCCCACAGAGTTTGGTAGGATGTCTCATCATTGTCATTCTCTTCAATGAAATTATTGATTGTTTCTATGATTTCTTCTTTAACTAACTGGTTGTGTAGAATCATATTATTTAATTTCTAATTAGTTTTTGATTTGCTTGTCCTTGTGCCCTTACTAATTATTAATTTTATTTCATTATGATCTGAAAAAGTTCCATTTATTATTTCTGCTCTTTTGCATTTGTTTACAATGTTTCTATGCCCTATTACATGGTTCTTCTTTGTGAATGTACCATGTGCAGCTAAAAAGAAGGTATATTCCTTTTTGTCCCTATTTATTTTTCTCCACGTATCCATTAAATCTAATTTTTCTAGGATTTCATTCACCTCTCTTATGTCTTTCTTATTTATTTTTTGGTTTGATTTATCTACATCTGAAAGAGGGATATTTAGATCTCCCACTAGTATGGTTTAAAATCTATTTCCTTCTTGAGCTCTGCCAGTTTCTCCTTTAGGAATCTGGATGCTATACCATTTGGTGCATACATATTGAGTACTGTTATTTCCTCATTGTCTATACTGCCTTTTATCAGGATATAATTTGCCTTCCCTGTCTCTTTTAATCATATCTATTTTTACTTTGGCTTTGTCAGAAATCATAATAGCCACTCCTGCCTTCTTTTTCTCATTTGAAGCCTAAAAGATTTTGCTCAAGCCCTTGACCTTAAACCTGTGTATGTCCAACCACCTCATATGTGTTTCTTGTAGACAACATATGGTAGGATTTTGGTTTCTAATCCACTCTGCTATTTGCTTCCATTTTATGGGCGAATTCTTTCCATTCACATTCAGAGTTATAATTATCAGTTGTGTATTCCCCAACATTTTGGTATCTTTTCCTAGTTCTACCCCTTCTTCTTATACTATATCATTTTAAGGGAATGGTTTGTTTTATACCAGTCCCCCTTGTCCCCTCCCTTGATTTACTTCCCTTTCCATCCCCTCCCTTATTATTCCCCTATTTTTATTTTTTAAGGCCTAATGAATTCCCTCCCCCTTCTTCTCCCTTTCCTTTTTTGACATTCCCCCCCTTGGTTTATCCCTTCTGACTTTCTCAGTAGGGTTAGATAGAATTCTATATTCCAATGGATATAGCTACTCTTCCCTCTCAGGGTTAATTCCACTGAGAGTAAGTTTAAATATTACCTCTTAATGCTCTCTTATTCTCCTTCTTATAATTGCATTCATCCCCTCCCTTTCCCATGCCCTCTTTGTGTGGTATAGAATATTCTATTTTTCTTATTCATTCAAGTTTCTCTTGGTGCCATCTACTATTCACCCCCCCCTTCTTCCCCCTCCCATCTCATCTTAGACCATTTAGTTCTCCAACCTCTCCTTATGAATAATTCTTCTAATTACTATAATAGTGAATACAGTTTTTGAAAATTACACATAACATTTTTCCATATAGGAATAATTTGATCTTATTAAAGCCCTTAAAGAGGCAAATTTAAACACGAGTTTTCTTTCTATCCCCTCTGTTTCTTATTTACCTTTTCAAGTTTCTCTTGGTTTTTGTAGTTGGATATCGAACTTTCCATTTAGTCCTGGTCTTTTCTGTGCAAATACTTGGAAATCTTCTATCTTGTTGAATGCCCATTCTTTCCCCTGGAAGTATATAGTCAATTTTGATGTGTAGGTGATTCTTGGCTGTAGACACAGTTCTCTTACCTTTCTGAATATCATATTCCAAGTCTTGCTGTTTCTTAGTGCAGAGGCTTCCAGATCCTGTGTGATACTGATTGGTGCTTTTTGATATCTGAATTGTCTCTTTCTGGCTTCTTGTAACATTTTTTTCTTTTACTGGGAAGCTCTTGAATTTGACTATTATATTCCTGGGGGTTGTCTTTTCAGGGTTTAGTTTAGAGGATGATCTATGGATCCTTTCAATGTCTATATTGCCATCTTGTTGTAGAACTTCAGGGCAGTTTTGCTGAATAATTTCTTTTAGTATGGAGTCCAAATTTCTATTAACTTCTGCTTTTTCTGGAATACCAATGATTCTCAAATTGTCTCTTTTAGACCCATTTTCTTGGTCTGTCAATTTCTCAGTGAGATATTTCATGTTTCCTTCTATTTTAACAGTCTTTTGACTTTGCTTTATTTGTTCTTGCTGTCTTGAGAGATCATTGGCTTCTACTTGCCCAGTTCTGGTCTTTAGAAGCTGGTTTTCTGTTATAATTTTATGATTTTCCTTTTCTGTTTGGTCTATCCTATTTTCCATCTCTTTAACTTTGGTTTCCAATTGGGAGTTTCTGTCTTTCAACCTGTTAATTTCCTTTTGAGTTATTTCCCACTTCTCTCGCCAAATCTCTTCCATCTTTCTCTTGGTCTCAGATTTGAACTCTTCAGGAGCTTGTGACTAATTTTCATTTTTTTAGGAAGGTTTGGATATGATTAATTGTTTGCTCTGTTGTCTGGATTTTTTCTGTGTAAAAGTTATTGAGTGTTAAAGATTTCTTCTTGATCTTTCTCTTTTGGGGTTCTTGTGACTGGCTTGCCATTAGTATTATTTATTTCTCAGTCAGAAGTCTGGGTGAGGCAGACAGGCTCTCTGCTTATTGAGCTGTGGAGCAGTTTTCGTCTGAGTCACAGCACCATGCACCCTCTCTTCTTTATTCTTACACCAAGGGTCTATCTGCACTCTTTAGGCTCCTGAGGTCTCAGGTCTAGTTGTTGTCAGGGTCATGCCTCCTGGTGGTCCCCTTGCTTGATCCTCTCCCTGAAACAGTCTCAGGGCGCTGCTTCCACAGTAATGCACCCTCTGCACTGGGTCCCCACCCAATGTCCATACCTGCATCCTCGCCTGCATCCAGGTCCATGCCTGAGCTCAAGGTCTGTGTTCAAAGTCTGGTTCTTTAGCCTCTTGGGGCCTTAAGTCTTGCTGTTCTCAGGAGCAGGCCCTTGTGAGCTGTGAAGAACTTAATGAATGCCCCAAACTTGCTCTAACTCTTGTGCACTGTCTTTGGCCCTGTAGGTGGTGTGGGGGAGAGGGTTTTACTCAGCTTGCATTTTAGTGAGAGCTATTTCACCCCATTATAGCAATGAATTGTCCCAATCCTACGTACCTTCAACTCTGTGCCCTGTTGTGGGGTCCCTTCGTTCATCTGGATTTGTTTTTATATCCTCTTGAGGATTCCTATATGCGTAGGTTAGGAGAGGTTAAGCAGCTGCTTTTTACTCTGCCACCATCTTAACCTGGAAATTTATCACCCTAAATGTTGCTTCAGGCCATGGCTTCACCCAGTCAGGGCTCATTAGTAGGAGGGTTTGGTGTTGAATTAAGCAAGAGTTTCACCTACTCGACCTCCTTTGAGAGAGAGGCCTCTCCAGTGCTAAATCTCTCCAGAAGCCAGGAAAGGAGGGTCAGCTGGTCAGTTGTTTTTTTCATTTACCCAATCCAAAATCCAAAAAGAGAAGATCCAAGAGCAGTCTTACCAAAGGCAGTTCAAGTGTCAGAGTCCCAGGTTGAAGTGAAGCTGAAGACTGAAGTCCCAAGGCCAAGTCCCAAAGGAGAAGCTGCTCCACACCCAAGATTCAGGTCAAAGACTTCCTGACAGGAAGTTCAGGCCCTTTATATGGACCTTTCTTTACATCACTTCCTGTCTCTTCCTCCACTTTATAGGGACCAATTGCAATCTTTAAATTTGCTTAGTACTGCCCAGGGGGAGCAGGGCTTGTAGGTTCCACCTCTGGTTCTATAAGAGTATAAACTCATCACACAAGTGTCTGACTGATTGAGTTGAAAGGGTGGAGTTCTCTAAGTTGCTTGAGAGCTCCCCCACGAAGTGCCAAGTAGGGATGTTCAGACTTTGGTTTATTAAATTTAAAAGTAGGCAAGGGGAGAGTCAATTGTTAAAAGCTGCTAGAAGTTTTCTTTGGCTTAAAGAGATAATATTAATTTACAACTCTACTATATTCTCATTAAAACTTGAATTATTAAAAGCTGCTTTCTCATTTTGTCAAAACCTCTAATTTAACCCTTACACAAATATAACCCCAGGACCTCCAATCTTGAGCCTTTACTCTCAATCTATTGAACCACCTAGCTGCCCCTGAATATGTACATTTTAACAGCTTTTTGGACCTACTTCTAAATTGCTTTCTAGAATGAACTAATTCACAGCTCTATCAACAGTGATTTGGAATATATTTTCTTCTCTCCAGCACATTTTCTTTATTTCCATATTGCCTCCTATCTTTTGCTATTATCTTATGTGTCTATCTCATCTCCCCAATTAGATGATCTATTCCTTCAGGGTTGGGGTCTACTTTTATAACTCATCTATACCCCACAGTGCTTAACAGTATTCCGAGTACATGAGAAGACACTTGGGAAATTGCTCAATTGATTGCTTGATTAAGCTCTTACAGGGAAGTTGTTAAGAATCTTCTGTGTTCTGATGAAGTTTCCCCAGTACCAGGCTAAAGGTGACCTATCCCCAAGGCACCCTCTGAATTGAGTCTTTAGGAAGTGCCAGGGAAAATGCATGAAATTATGAACTAAGAAGATTGACCAGGATTCCACTGAGTGAGAGCTGAGGAAGGGAGATAATTTCAGGAAAGTTAGAAACAACTCCCTGTCATGTAAGGGCTTTGGTCCAACTGAAAGTGATTGCTGGAGAGGGATATTGTAGAGAGGATAATTTTTCTAGTACAGGTTGGAACAACTGGGCTCTGAAGCATTCAGTGGTTCTGTTTTGAGACATTAGGGCTAGAAACAGAACCCTCTGGATATCCCCTGTCTTACCTCACTGATGGGTTGGCTGCTTCATTGTAATTAGCCCCTAGATAGAAAAGTAAGCATTCAGAAGGATTTATTATTCATCATGAACAGCAAGTGGCTGAAACCATTTTGCCCCTATGTGTCTCTTGAAGGGATGTACTCTTGTTTAATCAGCTTAACACACCAGGGGACCGGCCATTCACTTGAATTCCTCTGAGTGAGCAGCTTTGAATGCAACCCAAATGGGCATCAGGATGATATTTGTATCTACCTGAGTTTCAAGTGTTGATTTCATTAGGTGATGATAATAGCCTATGAGATTGGAGTTGGTTTTGCAAGTCCGGGGACAAGGTGACATATCCTGTCTGAGTGGCACCTTTTGCATCCCAGTCATAGATGGGGAATGTTATGAGTCAGTGATAAAGGGATTGGTGGGTAGAATTAGCAAAGCAAATTCTGTTGTGGCTTCTAGGTTATAGTACTTTGGTCACACAAGAAAAACACTGATATAAATGGTACCCTGATGGCTCTTGTAAAACTGTCAGGAGAATCAGTTCAACTGCACCATGATTCCCCTGGTACATACTGTGCTGTTTATTTTTCAGCTGAAGGAGAATATAGAGCAAGGATCTTCATGTCTGCCTGGCTGGTACATCCTTGTGATGGGGGGATTCTATTTCAGTTCCTATATTTAGAATTTTTCAAAACATTGAAACTGGTCCAGTTTGTGCTCTGATCATAAAATACAAACCACTAAAAGGTTCCTTTAGAATGTTCCATTTGAAAGATACACAATTCAACTCATCAATTGGCCACTTTGCCAGATGGTGTTGAGGACATGAAGATAAAGCAGTCCCAGTCTTCAAGGAACTTCCATTGTATTAGGGGAATCTGATAGAAAGCTGGCATAGATAAGAAAGCACAAAATGATATTAAGTGTTTTTGTTTGGGAGACTATGGTATAGGGAACAGCTAGATAGTGTGGTAGATAAAGTGCTAGGTCTGGAATTTAGGAAGACCTGAGTTCAAATCTGAAATGAGATTCTTACTAGTTGTGACCCTGGGTAAGTCATTTCACCCTGTTGCCTCAGGTTCCTTATCTGTAAAATGATCTAGGAGAAAGAAATGGGAAAATTTTCCAGCATCTTTGCCAAGAAAATCTCAAATAGGGCCATGAAGAGTTGGAAATGACTGAAATAACTGAACAAGTTTAGGAAGAGCAATTATAAATTTGAGAATATCCAGAGGAGGAGTTAGACTAGTAATCATTATAATTTTCTGTAAGCCAACCTACGCTGCTAAGCCACTTTATCCATTTCCTTAATTCTTAAGAGCATTGATATTGCACCAACAGAGGTGCTAACCACAACCCAGTTAGTAGCATTTTATGGTTTTTGTAACACCTCTACAATGAATATAAGAATCTCAGCGTATGGAAAGTCCCCATTCTATAGCAATTTCCTTTCCCCTACTTGGCTATTACCTTCTTCTCATGGAATGAATGATAGCTTGGACAGTGAGGAAACTATTTTTATTATTAAGCTATTATTATCATTCCTGAAAACCATTCACATCTTGTTATCATTCTCATTTGATTCTTTTTATCCCTTTTGACAAGATCCAGGCAGAAATGGTCCTGGGATAAGTTATTATCCTGCTATTATTTTTTCTACTCAGAAAAGTGATATCAGGCTTTCATCTGAGAAAAAATTGGTAAAAAATGTTTTGTAATTAAAATTCTACATTGCTATGATGTATTTGAGTCAATAATTGTAGATTTTATGTAGACCCATGACTTTCTGGGTTTGCAGAACCCTAATATTTCAGTAACCTTCCTTGAGGTTCAGTAACATTCTTTGAGGTATCCATTCTATATAATATATTACATTACAATACATTACAATATATTATGTTATGTTATGTTATATCATATTATATTATATATATTACATTACATTACATTATATTATATTATATTGTATTGTGTTGTGTTATTATGTCATATCATATCATATATCATATCATATCATATATCATATCATATCGTATCGTATCGTATCGTATCGTATCATATATCATATCATATTATATTATATTATATTATATTATATTATATTATATTATATTATATTAATGATGTGCAAGATTTCTGTTTCTCATTTTATCCATTTTTCCTTTTTGTCATGTTGGACTCCTGGTGACTATCTAGACTGTCAGAAATCTTCCGAAGATTTTATATTGGAAGCCAAAGACAGATTGGATATGATGAGGAGACAAAGATTAAAAACTTTTAAAAGGAGCCCATTGGAAAAGTTGTGTTATACCTAAGGGGAACCTCTTGAGGACTCCAGCAAAAGGACTTTCAGGAGCTGAGTAACCCCTTTGTCGTATGTGCTTTCTAAGTTCAGGACCATTTCCCTCTAATTCTGTGTCCCCTGTGTGAGAAAATACATCAGACTTTGGGGGGAGATCTTATAGCAACTGTTATTAACAAATACCTTTTCTCTGGAAGCCAAATATCTGTATGACTACAGATATGATCACAGGGATCATGAGTTAGCACCTAGAAGAAACTTCCTCTAGACCATCTCTATTTACTTAAAGCCTTGAGAAGGCAAAGTAACCGACCTCTGGACACTTAGACTGGCGTTCTAAGTAGAGTTTGGGAGGACAAATGGATAGCTGGAAAGGCATTTATTTGAGCATTTACCACATTCCAAACACTAGACTACATACTATATTTGCAAAGACACAAGGAAAGACCATTCCTGCATTCAAGGAATTTCTTTTTAATATGGAGAGACGACAAATAGGGAAGCAATGATCAATAACGGGTGCTTTAGATCTCCAGATTATAGGCTGGTGAGTAAGACCAAAGGGATGTAGATGAGCACAGCTGTTCTTTTTTTAATTTTAATTTTTTTGACATCCTTACCTTCCATCTTGGAATCCATACTAAGTGTTGTTTCTAAGGCAATTGGGGTTAAATAGCGTTTACCCAGGAGCACACAGCTAGGAAGCTTCTGAGGCCAGCGCACTAGTTCTGAAAGCAAATTCAGAGTTATTTTGATCATGACTCCAGAATTGGAGAGAAAGCTGGGAGCAGGCAGTTATCGAGAAGTTGGATGAACAGTCTTCTTCTTCATCTCTGCCTCCTAACTTCTGTCTTCCTTTACTTCTCAGCTAGAGTCCCATCTTCTATAATAAATCTTTCATTGCCTGCCTTAGGGGTTGACCTGAAGTCAGGAAGACCTGAGTTCAAATCTAGTCTCAGACACTACTAGCTGTGTGCCCATTGACAAGTCACTCCACCCTGTTTGCCTCAGTTTCTTCATCTGTAAAGTGAGCTGGAGAAGGAAATGGCAAACCATTCCAGTATCTCTGCCAAGAAAACTCCAAATGGGATCACTAAGAGTTGGGCACAACTGAAAAAATTACTAAGCGACAAAAGTCTTTCTTGATATAGAGCCTTCCCTTGAAGACTAACCTTAGCCCTCTCCCTCAATTTATTTGGAATATCTCTTTATTTTTCAGACATAATTGATTGTATATCATCAATCCCATTAAACTGAGATCCCTGAGAACAGAGGCTTTCCCTCACCCTTTCTTTGTATCCCCAGAACTTGGGGTAGTACCTGGTACATCGTAGGCACTAAATAGTGTTTGCTGAATGACTAATTAAAATTAGAGTGTCTGGGTTCTACCTGATATTCATTTACTTTCTCTGTGAAGTTTGGGCATGGCAGAAAAGCTGGAGGGAGTTCTGCTAGAACGAAGGCAAGAGACCAGCAATGACAGGGACCATGTTTCAACATGACTTTTGAGTGTGCTCTGTTTGATTGGCAGCTTAACAAGGAGCTCTGAGGATTCCAAGAGGCATATTCCTCAGAGTGTTTGGAGGATAATATTTGCCTGAAAGACGCTAAACTGGAAATGCTTTTATCACCTGGCAGCGTGAGTCCTGTCTGACTTGAAAGCATCTTCTCATTCATTTTGATGAAACCTTTATGTGCATGTCAGGAGAAGAACCGAGAGACTTCTGGAACGGAGCCACTACTTCAGAGTTAAATGACTCTGCTGTGGTGTGTCATTTCAGTCGTGTCTGACTCTTCATGACCCCATTGGGGGGTTTTCTTGGCAAAGATACTGAGTCCTTGGCCAATTCCTTTTCCAGCTCATTTTACAGTTGAGGAAACTGAGGCAAATAGGGTGGAGTGACTTGCTCAAGCTAATAGTACCTGAGGGTGGATTTGAACTCAAGTCTTCCTGTCTCTGGGCCAAGTATTATCTACTGTGCCAACCAGCTGCTTCATTTACCTATATTTACCTAATATATATAGATTATTTCCCCCAGTAGAATGTAAGCTTCCAAAGGATGAAACTGTTGCATTTTTTTGTCTCTGTATTTATAATACATTTGGACATTGCCTATTTCAAAGAAGATATTCTATAAATGTGAATAAATGAGTGAATATATGTGTTTGAATGAATGAATGAAAACACAATTCAAGTGACATCTCTTCCACAAGGCCTTTTCTCATTTCCTTACATTTTTAGAAGCTAGGAGGTACAGTAGAGAGAGCACTGGACCTAAAATCAGGCCAACTCATCTTTTTGAGTTCAAATCTAGCCTCAGATACTTCTTAGCTGTGAGACCCTGGGCAAGTCACTTAACCCCCATTGCTCAGCCCTTACCGCTCTTCTGCCTTGGAACCAATACACAGGACTGAATCTAAAATGGAAGGTAAGGGTTTAAAAAATGAGCTGGAGAAAGAAATGACAAATCATGCTAGTCTCTTTGCCATGAAAATCCCTAAATGGGGTCAGGAACAGCTGGACAGCCCTGAAACATCTCATCAGCAGCAAATCTTCCTCTTGAAATTCCTTTGTGTTTGTATTTCATCATTAAATTATACGTTTCCTAATGGCAGGGTTTACTTTGCATTTTTGGTCATTGAATTGCCAGTAGCATAGTAGGTGCTTAATAAATGTTTGTGGGATTGAACTGAATTCACAAAGAAGAAGAAGGAAGAAAAGTCTAGGGAGAGACATAAAGTGACCTGCTGCATTTTAAGTTAGGAGAAAAAAAATAAATCATTTTCCTGTTTCATTCTGCTGTGTCTTATACATACAAGCCAGTAGAGGTGGGAGGGCAGTGGAGGCAGAGGAATTGGGGAGAAGGCTTTGATTTCCATAAAACAACCAGTTGTTTTAATGATAATATATTTACTTCTTTTTAAAGTCATGTTGTTTGTGCACATGGATCTTTAATGGAAGTGCTTATAAAGGCAGTCAGGCAGAATAAAAGTAAGAACTGACTTTTCTGTGATGCTTTAAAGCTCCCAAGGCAAGTGAGACGTGTGACCTCATTGTCTCCCCACAGTAACCCTTTGAGGGATCTGTGACAGATATGGGGAAACCGAGGCACAAAGAAATAAAAGGACTTATTCTTGGACACAGATAGGAAATATTGGAGGCAGTGTCTGAATTCATTTCGATTCAGCAGGTGCTTGGTATGGGGCTGGGAACAGAAATATAAAATGAAGCTTTTGATTCTACTTGGGGTAATACCTTATAAGTACATATGGAATAGAAATATTTAGCAAGGAAAGTGTGGATGGAGAAAGTTCTAACAATTTGGAGGTTAAGGAAAGGCCACCTGAGCTGTGCCTTGAAGGAAGCTGAGGATTTGAACACAGATCTTTCTGATAGCAGAGGTTTGGCATTCTATCCTCTATGGCACACAGTCTATCTAAAAGAGAGAAAAGAAAAAAAAAACATGAGTTCTACAATAAGAGGACCTAAGTTTGAATCCAGGTGCTGTCATTTATCAACTGTGTGACTTTAGACAAGGTAACTAGAAGGTCTCAGTTTCCTTATTTGTAAAATACAAGTTATTAGATCCATAAAGAGAGCTTCCATTTGAATAAATTTGATCTGCTAGCTAGTCCTCATTCATAACCCAATGATATAATTCCATCATCTTTATCACCCAGAGGAAAACCCAAACAAAACAAAAGACAACATCCAAGTGTCCTACAACAGCACTGAAAGGTTACAAGTAGATTTCTCAGTTTCAGGCTGAAAAGAATCATGGCAATAAGACTCAAGGATCAATCAAATGCTTTATAATAAATCTCCAGAATGTTTTCTCTCCTATGACACAGAGCACATAATTCCTAATTCTTTTCAAGATAGCCTATGTGGGGCAGAACCAAGATGGCAGCAAAATCTGGGAACTGCTCCAAGAATTCTCTCCAACCAAGACAGTCTATGCTACAGCTCTTAGAGGTCAGAAGCCAAGTCTAAGAACTTGGAAAAAATGCCTTCCCTATGGTGTGCTACTGTATGATCTTCAAATAGGTCACATCCTACCCTGCATATATTACAAAGTCCCCCATTCTGGGGAAAACCTTAGGAAGGTTTCACATTTTTTCTTGACTTTTGTTTTGATTCTATTACTTCCCCAGTGCCCTCTTGGCTGTGTCCTCTCAGTTCCTTTACTAAGCTTGCCTTAGTAGACTTTGAGCCCCCGGCTGTCTCTTTGACAATGAGGGGCTGCCAGAGGCTGCTTTCCATCCCATCTGTTTCTGGGAATAAGAGTCCCCTTGGATCATTTTCCTTTTTTCTTTTTTTCCTGCTTCATCCCATGCCAGAGTTTTACTCCTCCAGGGTTTTCTCCAACCAGTCTGATCAGCAAAACAAGAGGGGCCATTCCTCTTACCCCAGTCCCAGTAAGCAACAGTCTTCAGTCTTTTGTAGTCTCTTTTCATACTCTTTTACTCAAGGCCAGATACTGTGCCTTTTTTAAGGAGGAGGGAAAAAAGGGAAAAAAACCCAACATTGAAAGTGGTTTGCAATAGAGCCCCATAATAAGACCCAAAGGAAAGTCTCCTTTCTTTTCAAATGGTGGAAGTTAGCTCTTAAAATATATCTGGAGTCTGTCCAATGATAGGCTGAATCTCTCAGCTATATTGGTCTAGTTATTGAGAGGTCACTATACCATAATTTGGATCCTGACTGCCACATTTCATCTTGACTCCTGTATACATCGCAGTATGAACCCAAGAAGCCAGACAGAAAATCTGATTCATTTAAAGCTTATTCATGAAAGTGAAATAATTTTTTTCTCTGAACCTTGCCCAGCCTCATTAGGCTTTATTAAAAAAAGTAACTGAAAAAGGGACCAAGTTGTGAGTGTTGGTGATGGAGCTAGGGGATAGAGGTCTATAGAAAATGACAAGGGAGATGCTGCTGCTTTGAAAATGAAAAATGGTCAGTTTCATGATCCTATTTCTCCCCAATGGAAAATCAGTTTTAATGGACTGGGGAGAAAACAGCCTTCTTGAAGATAATTCTTTTCAGGCCAGATTTTTTCCTATGTTTCTCTTCACAACATTTCTCCCTTTTCAGATCATCTGGCTATTATAAAAGAAATATTTGGATAACCGGCTGTTCTCTCTCTTTCTGCAAATTTCATCTACTGACAAAAATTCCTCAAGGTTCCTGAGGAGGGGGGAGGAACAAAAAATCTCAATGCCAGCTAAAAACATTATAATTCAAAATTCCTGAGAGTATTTTTGTTTTGGAGAGATGCAGAAAAAACAGTGGTAAGGATCTCGGTTGAAGAGAAACAAGGCAATTCATATTCTAGTCTTTCAGAAGGTCTGGAAAGTCATTCTAAGTGAATTTTGAAAGAATTGTCCTATTTATTCATTTCAGTTCCATAATCAATGATTAATGCTTACTGTTGGTAAGACATTGCACAAAGCCCAAGAAATACAATAACAAAAATGAAGCAACCTTGATCTCAATGAGCTTATATACTTCTGAAGAATATAAACCAGTTTTGAGACTGGAACATAAGTGATTACTGTTAAGATGGAAAGAGCTCTAGTAGCAAATGGGTTAATCAGAAAAAGAATTCCCATAGAAAGTAGAACAGTGAGATCAGTTCCTTGAGGGCAAGAAGTTTTTTTAAATTTTTGTCTCTGTAGACCCACAAGTGACAGCCTTTCACAGTGGTTGGCACATAGCAGACAATAAACATGACTAATAGAATTTAAGCTGGAGAGTTGAAGAAGCCAAGATGAAGAGAATAGTCCAATGAGGAAGACAGATTTTACAAAGACAAGGAATGGGAAATGGGAAATGGAATGATAGTTTTGAGAAGAACATGGAGGTGAATTTGGCTGGAATGTGGACTGTGTAGAAGGTAGAAAAGCCCACAAGTGAAGGAGTGCCAATGCTAAGCTAAGGAGTTTGTATTTTATGTTAGCGCCATAGTGAGCCAATGGACAGCCAATTGAAAATTCTTAAGCAAAGGAGTGATAAGTTCAAATCTCAGCTATAGGAAAATTATTCTGAGACCGGTTCCTTATTTTCATCAGATTTGCTTTTACAGATGTCCTAAGAGCCTGTGATCCTGTCTCAGACTTGTACCTTAGGGAGCACTTATGGTATATTCTTTGGAAGAGCAATCTTTGAGTGAGAAAACAAATATGTTTCCTCTTATTTGTTTTTCACAGTCCTTTTTTGTACTATTCTGTACTGGCTAGAAAGATTCTATTAAGATATAAAATGATGGAGAAAATGTAAAGTGATGCATATATTTAACAAAATCAGTCCTGCCAAAGGCAGAATGGAACATGCTTGAAAAAGTTCTGGGGAGTTGATTATTCTTCAAGTTCTATTTGAGCCAATAACAGATTGGGTTTCTTTTTGGATGCATCAGCCATTAGTCTCCTTCATTGGTGGTTTGAAGCCTATACTTGCCTTCTCATCCTGGACCATTCCTGTTCATATCCTTTCATAAATATCCCACAGAGGAAGATTTCTCAATCCTATGGGAGCCTTTTACTAGATTTCTTTATTATAGTGGGGATAACAGTTCAAAATTCAGTGTTCATCAGCTTTTCCTCATTATTGCTGTGCAAAAAGGCCACCACTTTTTCCAGAAACACATGCCCTCAATCATGTCTTTCATAACATTTCTTGCAGGCCAGTCATTGTTGGTAATATGTTGCAGATTCCTGCCTGCCTCTGTGGAACTTTCTATTGCTTTTGATGTCATGTGAAATGATGAAAAATACCATGTACTGATGTGCTTATTTATGAATTACAAAAGAATGTTTGACTCAACAGAACAAAATGAAGGCTTGCTCCCATCAATCAATCAACAAGCATTTATAAAGTCCTTATTAGAGGCCAACAATTGTATGAAGCTTGAGGATTCAAAAACTAAGATGAGCCCAGTTCCTGCCCTCGAGGAGCTTATATTCTAATGTGGGAGACACTGGGTAGTTTTGTCTAGGGAGAAGGACTTTGATTTGGAACTTTATAGGGATCATGGGTAGAACTATATGGGAGTAGATGGACACACTTTTTCTATTAATAGTGACCATATTGATTTGATTATGGCTCTAGATCTAGAAAGCTGGGAGGAAGGAGATTATATGAAGATGTAAACCTGAATGGTTGGAATGATAGTGCTACTTTTAAGAGAAATATAGGCATTAGGAAGTAATCTAGTTTGGTTATTGTCAGGGATCTTTACTCTTGACAAGCTAAGATGAAGAAATATTTCCCAATTAAAACAAGGTTCTCTGAATAAATCTCTGCTTATGATACTATAGAGCCTTCTTAATGAGATCCTGCTTTGAGCTCTTAGTAGCCATGATGAAGCAATTGATTTAGTATTCAATAAAGAAAAAAACTGTATTCACCCAACTGATAATATGCAGTTGGACAATAAAGCAATAAAGTTAATAAATCTGTATACCTGTATATCAATATATTTTTCTACACTTATACCTATAACTATAACTATAGGCATTTCCATATCTAGGTCTGTTTATCTATCTATCCACCTATCTATCCATCTATCCATCCATCATCTATATATCTATCCAGTCATCCATCTATCTATCCATCCATCTGTCATCTATCTCCATATCTATCTATCTATCTATCTATCTATCTATCTATCTATCTACTCATCTATCTACCTCCCATCTCTCTAGATATTTATCTATAAATCTATCTCTTTATCATCTAGCTATTTTTTAATCTGCATAGATGGACAACCCACTAGGAGAAGAGCAAATGATGCCAAATATTTGTATTTGAAAACTAATACAGCACTTTGAAAGACTATGAGCTGCCTTCCTGGGTCAAGTTCATCTTGCAAAAATGAATACTCTGCTTGTGATGTTGTATCTATTGACTGCAAATTACAGAATATTGAAATCCCTGAAGAACCTAAAAATGTTAGGTGGAAGGCAAAAAAGTGAGTGTGATATTCAATTAGGCTGCTTTTGTAATAGTGTAGTATTTGGCACAGGAGTGCAGGGACAATTTCCCAAGTGGGAGTGGGGCCTGGTCAGAACCCAACTGGATAATTATAGTTAATTTAGCCTATGGCATTATAGGAAGGATTTTGCAAAGTTGGAATAGATCCAGAAGGGAGTGATCAGGGTGGTTAAGGAATACCAAACTGAAGTATGTCAATCAACAACACACATTTACTAAGTACCTACCATGGATAAGGTTCCATGCATAGTCTTGGATTCATAAAGAGAGGCAAAAAAAATCAGCCCTCGCTCTCGAGGAGCTCACAATAATGGAAGAGGCAAGATACAAACTATGGGCAAGCAAATTAAACATAGGATGAATTGGAGATCATCTCAGAGAGAAGACATTAGGATTAAGGGGCACTGGAAAAGGCTGCTTGCAGAAGGTAGGACTTTAGTTGAAACTAGAAGGAAGATAGGAAAGCTAGGAGGCAGGGGTGAAGAGGAAGAGAATTTCAGGAATCAGACACAGACAGTGAAAATGCCTAGAGTTGGGAGTTAAATAATCTTGTGCAAGGAAAAGCAAGGATGCCAATGTCATGAACTAGTACAGTATATATGTGGAGTTGGAGGGGGTATAAGGAGTAAGCAGAAAGGAAAGGTAGAAAGGGATTGACTTATATAAAGGACTTTAAAAATCAGACAGAAATTTTTGTATTTGATTTTGGAAGCAATTCTGAACCACTTGAGTTTTTTTGAATGAAAAGCAAGGGAAGTAACATGGTCAGACCTACGCTTAAGGAAGATGAACTTGAGAGTGGAGTGAGAGATGAGCTGGCATGGGGAGGGATTTGTGGCAGGGAGACCAACCAGCAGACTTTTACAATTGTCCAGGCATGAAGTGATGAAGTTCTGAACCTGGGTGGCAATATGTAAGAAAAGAGATGGGGACATATGCACGATATGCTTCAAAGGGGGATAATAATGATATGTTACTTAGAAACAGATTGTTTACTGGGAGATAATGACTTAGGTTGTGAATCTGGTGGCTAGTAGAAACTTGGTGCTATTGATAGAAATAGGGAAGTTCAAAAGAGAGGAAAGATAATGATTTCACCTTTGGACATACTGAATTTAATAAGTCTGTAAGACATCCTGTTTGATTTATTGAATAGGCAATTGGAAATGGAAGACTAGAAATTAAAAGACAGGTTAGAGCTGGATAAACAGGTCTAAGAATCATCTATGTAGAGCTGTTAGTTAAATTCATGACAGTTGATGAAATCATCAAATGGAATAGTACAGAGGAAGAAAGCTTAGGAGAGAACCTTGGGGTCTCCTATGGTTAGTGACAAGTAGAAGGAATACCAAGAGAAATTAGTGCCATGAAGGACTAAAGAGAAGAAAGCATCAAAAAGATCTTCAATGGGGTGGGGTAGCCAAAAGGCATGGCTTTGAGTTCTTATTCTACCATTCTTGACATCTGTGACCTTGAATTAACTACTTAACCTCCACAGCTTTGCTTCCTCATCTCTATGATAATTATAATAAAAAATCTCTATAATAATGTTGGACTAGATAGTCTTAGGTTTTTTTTTTGAGCTCTAAATCTTTGTTCCTATTATGCTCAGTAGATGCTAGGTGGCCATTTGTTTCTGATGTGGTAGATGGTACTCATAGTTTGGCACTGGATGGAGTGGATGCCTTCTGTCATTTCTTTAAATCGTGAGAACTCTCTTATTCCAATGCCACTTTTGTATGAATTCTTTCCTTGGCAACCCTCTATTGATTTCAATAAAGAGATGTTGACCAGTGTAATGCTAAAAGCAGCAAAATAGGAAGTCTTTTGAGTATCAACAACTTGGCTTCCTCTGGAACTTCAGTGACAAAAATGTTACCACTCCACTTCCTACAAAACAGATTAGCCTTTTGTGGCTTAGCAGGATATCTCTGACACTTTCAAAGGTGCTTTCCTTTTCATCTTCATATGCTACTGGGCTTTTTTTAATTTATGAAAGAAATGTTTTCCCACAGCCAAGTAAAAAATGGAAATAGTCTATTTTTGAAAATTATTGTTATCTGTCTCATTGACATCATCACTGTTGCTGTCATCATCATCATCATCAGTTGGTTGCCATAAACTGTTAATTACACTATTGTTATCAGGCTCATTACACAGACTATCCCAACAAAGGGGACATATATTAAAAACACACCAATGATTCTCTTCTATGAATTGCTGTCTGTCTTCTCTTCTTAAGCTTACTGGGATATCTTTAGGGTCTTTCTTACCCCAAGCCATTTATTTGCTAGCAGGTCACTGAATGGCTAGGTAGCATCTTCACTCTTCTCACTGGCCCAACTGGCCCTTCAACTAACAGACTGGCTCCCTACAGAGCAGCTGCTTATTATGCCCTTTTTATTTTTTTATTTTACATTTTTATAAATTTAAATACATTTTAAATAAATAAAACTTTTAAAATATTTTTTTAAATTTCATTTATTTATTTATTCATTCATTTATTTAATTTAGAATATTTTTCCATAGCACATGATTCATGTTGTTTCTCTTCCCCTCTTCCCTCCTTACTCCTGTAGCCTATTATGACCTTTTTAAAAATTAAAAAAAAATAAAACCTTACCTTCTCTCTTGGAGTCAATACTGTGTATTGGCTCCAAGGCAGAAGAATGGTAAGGGTAGGCAATGGGGTTCAAGTGACTTGCCCAGGGTCACACAGGGCTACATTTGAACCCAGGACCTCCAGTATCTAGGCCTGGCTCTCAATCCACTAAGCTACCCAGCTGCCCCCTATTATGCCCCTTAAAAAAAACTTACCTCCTATTTTAGGATCACTGGTTCCATGGGAGAAGAGTGGTAAGGCCTAGGCAATGAGGATTAAATGACTAGCCCAGGCTTACACAGGTAGGAAGTGTCTGAGGCCAGATTTGAACTCACAACCTTCCATCTCTAGGCCTTACTCGCAATCCAATGAACCATCTAGCTTCTACTTCAGGGTTTTAATGAAATCTGAAGGGTTGTAGTATCGAGTACTACTTCTCATGAGCCCCATTTAGTGTTCTTCTCATTATCTATCAATCAATCAATTAGTAGCACTCTTTTAGCTTTCAGAAAATTGATTCATTTAGAACTGTAACTTATAAAACAATCCTCCCAAACTAAAGCACATTTTCCCCTTGCACACAGAATTGGCTCATGCATTATGTAAAATGAGAATGAGGCACACATATAGAGAACATAGTAAGGCTGATGATTACCTCCAAATTTCTGGCCTTTGGCATCCTTTTCTCTTTAGTGGAGTCCTAGTAATGTGTGTTTTTTTAATCTAAATTTTCCCCTCCCTCCCACCATTCCCAATCTCTACAAGATGGCAAGTAATTTGATATAGATTGTACATATATTATCATCTAATACATATTTCCCTGTTCATCGTGTTGTAAAACAAGACACATATTGCTTACACTAGAGAAAAATTCACAGAGGAAATAAAGTGAAGAATAGTATGTTTGAATTTGCATTCATACTCCATCTGCTCCTCTATGATGGTGAATATCCTTTTTCATTATGAGCCCTTTGGAAATGTCCTAAATATTTGTCTTTTTGATAGTCATTAAGTCATTCAAAGTTGATCATCATATATTACCATTTTTCCAGGGTACATCATTCTCCAGGAATATGAAAAAATGTTTTAAATTATTATTGATCAGGATACAAATCAAATCAGCTTTGGAACTTTATCTCATACACATCAGATTGACTAAAATGATAAAAGTTCAAAATGATAAATGTTGGAGGGGGTGTGGAAAAATGGTCACACTAATACATTGTTGGTGTAACTGTGCATTGTTCCAACTGTTCTGGGAAACAATCTGGAATTATACTCAAAGAGTTATAAAACTGTATATATCTTTTGACTCAGCAGTGCCACTATTAGCATTATTTCCTAAGGTGATCAAGGATAAAGGAAAAAAACTATATGTTCTATAATAGTGACAGATGCTCTTTTTGTAGTAGCAAAGAACTGGAAAGTGATGGGATGCCCATCAACTGGGGAATGGCTGAACAAGTAGTGGTATACAATTTTTTAATGGACTATTATTATACCATAAGAAATAACAAGCAAGAGGAGCACAAAAAACTTGAAATATTTGTATGAAGTGATACAAAGAGAAGGGAAAAGAAAACTCATTAATAGAAGGCTTCAGAACAAGCCTTTCCCATGAAAGATGTTAACCTGGAAACTCTCAATCTCCACCTGGAATTATAACTTCACAACTCAAAGTCACCCTAGTCATCTACACCAATGTCTTCCTTTTACTCATAAGGAACCTAAATATCAGAGAAGTACATTATAGAACTAGTGATAGAAGAAATACCAGCGGCCTTTCACTTCCTAGATGAAGAAACTGAGGCCCAGAAAAGTTAAATGACTTATTCATAGTCACATTGGTAACAAATATAAGCAGTAGAATTTGAAGTTAGATCTTCTGGCTCCAGAGCCATTACTCTTTCTGCTGGGAAGTCTTTTACAAGGTTACTTGGGCTATTGATAACTGAAAGGCATATAGGTGAAAAATTTCCTATCATCCAATTTAAGATAATCAATCATTTTAGAGCTGGATGGCATCTAGGAAACTACTGAGTACCCCCAGCCCCCACTACCACCACCACCATTTTACAGACTAGAAACTTAGTCTGTAAGGGAGATGAATTGGTTGTCCAAGTTAATACAAGTTGTTAATACATGAGGTGGGATTTCAATTCATATCCTCTGGTTCTAGTATCAATGTTTTTTTCACTGTACTATATATATGTTTTTATGATATGCTAAGGAACTGCTTGGTAACTCATAACAATCATTGAGGAGTCTAAAGATATATTTTCTTAGAAGAGCAACCAAGAGGCCACCCAAAAGCACAAGGTGATGAGCAGCTCATTCTCAGGGTTATCAAAGGGATTCCATCACAATGCAGATCAGAAAGAAAAATCCACATCTGTTTCTAAGAAAAAAATTGATCAGTAACAACAGATGCAGAAAACATTTGGAAAGGGAAAGCCATTTCTCATTATATTAATCATAATTTCTTAGGACAAACTGTATCAAGGTAGCAAGTGCTACCTTTGACACATCCTGTCTTTGTGAACCTGGGCAAGTTGCTTAATCTCTCATTGCTGTGGGAAACCCTCAAAGATTATCAGATATGGGGCAGGTATGGATCTGCCTTGGAAATGGGTGTTTATTCATAGGAACTCCCTACACTGATCAAATGGTAAGGCTAATCCATTGGGTTTTGTGCCAAGTCTAGTCCATTACTAAGGGATAGATTTAAGTGCCAAATTAATACATAATGAGGATTACCTCACTTTCCAAGAAATCTTTTTAGAATTAACCAATGATAGGTTTGTATCCCAAAGAGATAAAAAAGGAAAGGACCTGTTGTTACAAATATATTTATAGCTGCTCTTTTTGTGGTGGTAAAGAATTGGAAACTAAAGGGATGTCCCCTAACTGGGGAATGACTTAAACAAATTGCGGTACATGATGGTGATGGAATACTATTGTGCTATAAGGAATGATGAACTGGATGACTTCAGAAAGAGCTGGAAAGACCTCCATGAACTGATGCAGAGTGAAACAAGCAGAACCAGGAGAACATTACACACAGTAACTGAAATATTGAGGGACAATCAAATGTGATAGATTTTGCTACTATCAGCAATATTAGTGATCCAGGACAATTCTGAGGGACTTATGAAAAAGAATGCTATCCACCTCCAGAGAAAGAACTGTGGGAGTACAAATGGAGATGAAAACATATGACTTATCACTCGTTTATTTGATTTGGAGTTTTGGTTTTAGAATATTACTTATTCTAAATATGTTCTATATATTCTAAAAATGAATAATATGTAAGTGTATTTTGCATGATAATATAGGAATAATCCAGATTGAATTTCTTGTCAGCTTCAGGAGTGGAGAGGGAAGAAAGGAAAGAGAAAACAGGAATCATACAACGTTGGAAAACTTATGTGGAAATTTGTTATGAAAATAAAATAAATAAATTGGAAAAAATAATAAATTTTGTTATTAATCTTCTTATCACTCTTTTATCTAAGTCTCTCTTTCTCACTAGGTCTACTTATATGGTGGGGAAAACCTTGTCAGGAAATTCCCTCTACCAATGTCAGTCAATACCTGGTCTACTAACTTATAGTCTTAAAAAATGAAGCACCAAGCACTGTGACTTGACCAGGGTCATATAATCATGATATATCAGAGGTAGGACCTTTATAATACAACATGCATGTGCTTGCATGTATATTATATGGGTATAACATTCCATATATAAGTATATGTTTAGTATATAATATGGACATGTTTATTGCATAATGCATTTACATAAATGTGTACATGTGTGTTTGTGTTAGAGGTTGGCCAGCTCATATGAATATATATTGATAGATATTTGTTCTTCTTTCTATTCCACCATTTCTCCAAAAGAGGCTGCAGTCTCCATCTTGGTAGAGGAGAGGAGTAGGACTAAAAAGTCACAGGCAGAAGCCTATCTGGGAAACTTCAAGAACTATCCAGGACTTCTATCTCTGGGCAATCTCTCCATCATTCTATCTCTAAGAGGACTTGGGGGATCGAATTTTAACAGTCTGTAATACTTCAAATATCTGTAGCAGGGGTTCCCAACCTTTTTTGGCCTGCCACCCCCTTTCCAGAAAAAATATTACTTAGCCCCCTGGAAATTAATTTTTTTTAATTTTAATAGCAATTAATAGGAAAGATCAATGCACCTGTGGCCATCACGGCCCCCTGGATCACTGCAGCACCCACCAGGGGGTGGTGGCGCCCACTTTGGGAATCACTGATCTATAGTCTAGGGGTTTAGAATAAATTTCTCTTTTCCTGCTAGCCCTTAATACAAGGATACTATAGGGGGTATGGGATATGCCAGCAGGACTAGTACCTCTGGTGTGAAGGTAGCCCAAGCCCTTTTCAGGGCTACTCACACACCTTTGGTGGCTGTTTGTCATTCAACTCTCCTGGTCTCCAAGAAGTTGTAGCATGAGCTCCAACCACAACCTGGTACATCATCTCAGCTGACAGAATAAGTCAGATTGAGGGTAACCAAAAGGGCTCCCACCTGTTGGTGAGTTAAGGGGATGTCTACGTCAAACAGGGAAAAACGTACCCCAGTAGAACAGTCAGGTGCAAATAGTTTGTTCCAATGGCCATGAACGTGGCTGAAGCAGGCACTGTGGAGAACATAAAGGTTGGCCAGACACAGAAGATGCCGAGGTCATCCACTACATCCTGGGCCACAGCCATTTATTCTGGCTTTTGTCTTTCCCCTGGAATTCAGTGACTGGAAGAATCAATGAAGCTGACAGTTTTGTGCAACTCTGCTCACTCATGCAAGAGAAGACATTACTAATTGTGATATCATTGGTCCTCTTTGAAAAGAAGGAAGAGAAGGGTAACAGTTAATTTATTTGGCACTCCTCCCACAATATGTTATATAGAAGACCATCATAAACCGCTAGTAAACCTTTTCACCAAGGTGGAAAGAAAATAGAAATTAGAGATTAAAGACAATAGAATATATTAGTGGAAATTAATTTTTCTATTGGAGAAAGAGATAAAACCTCTGCTTAACCAAGGAAGGAACATAACGTAGGAGTTAGTAGATGGGGAAAGCCCACTCAGCTACCTCTAAGAACATAGTAAAGGCTTTCTGTGGTTCCAAGGGAGGTCTCCTGTCTGACATTCAAAAGTTTGTACTTGACCTCTTTGGAACACCTTCTCTGAAACCTCTGCTCTCACAGCAAGTGCTCAGCACTGTTGGCTCTGAAGTCTCTTGGGTACTCATGAGTCATGCCCTCCACATATGGAGGGTCACTGCATTATTCCTTAGGAAACTGGCCCAGAATTTGGTAGGAATGGGTTTTGTGAAGCTAAAATGAAAATAGTGTACAGAACTTGCTTTCCAAACTTTAAAGTATCGTTCAATATCCATTATTCTCCTTGCTGTTGCTATTTCATTGCTCTTGCTTCTGGCCACTGCAATAACTGCATTCTTGTTTTAGGAACACAATTAAGCATGGAGAAACCATTTTACTCTTAACCTTGAATAATTCACTAAGATGAATTGACCCAGCCCTTTCATCTTGTTTTGTGCATCAAACTTTCTCTCTCTCTCTCTCTCTCTCTCTCTCTCTCTCTCTCTCTATATATATATATATATATATATATATATATATATATATATATATATATATATATA
>NC_058132.1:677570808-677602333 GCF_016433145.1 Gracilinanus agilis
ATATATATATATATAGAGAGAGAGAGACAGACAGACAGACAGACAGAGACAGAGAGAGAGACAGAGAGAGACAGTAGTCAACATGACATAATGGATAGTGATAGTCATGAGTCAGAAAGACCTGGATTCTAATTCTACATGAGATACTTCACAGCTGTGTGGCCCTGCATAAGTCACTTGTCATCTCATTTTTGTCATCTCTGAAACAAAGAGTTGGACTCAAAGGCCCTTTAAGAGCCTTCCAAGCTCTAAATGGATGATCCAGTGGTATTAATGTTTATCTCTTGAAGCGGAGGATCCCTGAGTTGCAAGGGCCCTTGGAAGCCATTGAGTGTCTCTTTCCTTCTTATAATAGTAATCCCCTTTGCAACATCCACAATTTGAAAACATGGAGCCTTTATCTCAGAAGGCTTCCATAGAGGAGGAATCCACCATCGACCAAGGCAGCCTATTCTTTTTTGTTACTTTTGCTTGAGACTTACAAATATCATCAATAAGAACTTCCTGAGCAGCAACTCCATCTACTGAAGCAGATTAATGACTCATCAATACTTCTCAGTTTTAGGGAGTTGCCAGAGGATCTTGAGAGATCTAGCGAGTTCAGCTTATGAAGAGAATACAAAGCCAGTTGAAGAAGTTCATATTTGGAACATTTGTCTTTGTCTATATGGGAGACTGAGGGTAGGACAGAATTTTTTCTTATGTATCCATTTTTATTCCTTGCCTTTGGAAAGTGGGTGTTGTTAGGCAAGACTAGCTATACCTTATCTCTTCCTGCTGGGCACTTCCTACTCCTTAGATGCTACCTTCAGGTCCATTCCTGAAGAGATTTGTCTCTGTGTGCTGGAAGAATGTGGAAGGATGAGTGAATGAGGTCTTGTGAATCAAAAGCCCAGTTTTGCCACAGACAGCAATAATGATAATAAGACTCGGTTTAGCCAGAAAGGCAGGGAGACAACTTTAGTTCCCATTTAATTCTGCTTCTTGGAAAATTCATCCAAAATCAACAAATCAAAGGCAAGCCATTCTCGCTTGGTTTGGTTCTGTCTTCCTAATGAGAAGAAAGCCTGACACTTTTGGATTAGGACTCAAATCCTTACTCTTTCTACCTTTTTGTACAACAAAATCAAATACTGCTTATCCTTTCTGTAGCCCTTGTTCAAAATAAAGGACATACATGGATCAATAGCAATTAAAATAGGACAGCTCTATCTTTAGTGAGTTGGTTTGTTAAAGTACTATTTAACACAATGAATAAACCACTTTGCAGAACAAGAAACTGGGTTAAGCGCCCATGCCTTCGGACGGAAAAGGGGAAAGAAACAGCTGCTTGGATTCTCCTGCAGAAAGAAGTTCACTAGTAATTGGACCTTTCCCAAGATGGGGTCCCAGGTGTCCCATTTGCCAGGGTGGATGATTAGTCTAGACACTCCTCTCTTCCACTGTTTATCTCCCTACATCGTAAATACCTGTTCTATTGTGATAGTTGCATTGACAAAAAAAATCTGCCTCTCTTCTTTCATCTTGGCCAGCTGAACCTCAGTCTAAGATCCTCACCCTGTCTCTAAGCACCTATCCTGTGAGAGTACGAGGCTGGCAAAGACAACTCTCTGTCCTTAGAAATAAACCTCCTAAGAACCCATGAAGACAGGCTCCACCTCAGAGGCTGACTATATATTTTTCCTTTAGAAAATGGGGAGCTAATGATGGATTTTGATGAGGTGAGTGGTACAGTCAGTCCTTTGCCTTAGGAAAATTATCTTGGCAGCCTTGCAACAAGAGAAAACCTGAGAATACAGTGGCTGATGAGGAGTCTATTCAAGGGATACAGGTGAGAGATAATAAAAGCCATAACTTTGCTACTGACCATGCCAGTGAAAGGAGATAATGGTGGTGGTGGTGGTGGTGATGATGATGATGATGACATGAACAACTGACACTGATGTAGCATGTTAAGGTTTACAGAGGATTTATTAGAACCTTCTCATGAGGTAGGTAATGGTTAACTATACAAAGGTATTCGTATTTCTTTACATCTTATTCTAAATTTTGGTTTATTAGATTTTTAAGATTGTAGATTAACTAATTATTATCCTATTTTAACAGTTTATATTCATTGGAAAAACACTGAAAGAATGTTCTATGACTCCATTCAGTTATCCTTTTTCATGAGCAGTCAAGTTAACAAGCATTTATGAAGTTTCTCCTATGTGCCTGGCATTGTGCTAATTTCTGGAGATGAAAGAAAGGCCAAAAAATGGAGATTAGGGAAGTTGGAGTAGCAGAGATGAATGGATGAAGTGAAATTTTTTTCAAGAATGGGAAGAGATGTGGGCATGTTTAGAGGCTGTAGGGAATCAGCCAGTAGAAAGAGGGAAAGTGAAAATGAATGTGAGGGAGTTATTGATATAGAAGTATGCTACAGTAGATGGGACAGAGTGGTAACATTTGTGCATGGGAGAAGCACACCTTGGCAAGGAGAGGTTCTGTCTCTTCTGAGACAATCATAAAAGAGGAGACAGTTACAGAAGGCATCTATGAAATGTAAGATGAAGAAGAAAGGGGGAAAGGAAATTTTTTACAAATGGCCTCCATTTTTTCATTGGAATGTAAAGCACTATTCTCATTTGAGAGTGAAAGAGAGGGAGTCATGGGAGGTTTGAAGAGGGATGAAAAAACCTCTATCATGAGTGGGAGAGTAGATTGATTGATTAGAAAGATACCAAAGGAATGCATTGACTTAGTGAGGGCTCAACTGAGATTATGTTGTACTTTTTTGGTGGATTCAGTTATTATGGTTTTGAGATTTCCTTCAGTTTTAATCAGCAAGACAATAAATAAGAGAAAAGACAAGAGATAATGGGAATAATCCAAGACTGAGACTTGTCTGGGCAAGATTTTTTTTTGATAGGAGAAGGGAACAAGGTACTCGAGAGAAGAGGACAGTGAGTTGAACTGGTTTACAAATGGGTGAATGGGAAAAAAGGAGAATGTAGCCAATGCAGGTATAATTGCCTATGAAAGACCTGAGGAGTCAAAATATGAGAGGTTACAATGAGGATAAAGAATAGTATTTGGGGGTTGCAAGGCAGAAGAAAAAAAATAATAACAATAGATTGAGATCATATAAAGGAATTTCAGTTTTTGAGCATGGAAGTGGACTTTGTGAAGCATGACGAGATCAAAAATATTTCCATCTCTTTGTGTAGGTGAAATGGGGTGGAGAAGGAAGTTAGAGGAAATGAGTAAATTGAGCATCTGAGAGGTTAGTTTGCTTGTTCAGTTTAAGTCATTTTCAGTCATGTTTGACTCTTTAAGACCCCATTTAGGGTTTGTCTTAGATCCTGGAATGGTTTTCCATTTCCTTCCTCAACTCATCCCACAGATGAGGAAACTAAAAGCAAACGGTTAAGTGACTTGCCCAGGATTACAAAGCTACTAAATGATTGACACCAGATTTGAACTCTGACAGATGAGTCTTCCTGACTCTAGACCTGGTACTCTATCTACTGAACCACCTAACTGTCCCCTAGTTTTCTTCAGGAAGTACAAATAAATATGCTGAAATCTCCTCCTGTGATCCAGGCTATGATTACAGAAGGAAGGACAGGATTCGGTTGACAACAGCTACAGGAATTATGATTGGGTCATCATTATGAATTGAATAAACATCAAAGGAAAGGTAGTAGAGGGTGAGTCTTATTTAAATGTTGGTGGGGAGCAACTCTTCCAACTCTTCACCATGACCAGTGAGTGAGGGGAATGAAGAAAACAAAAAATACTGCAAGGGTAGCCCAAGAAGCTGAGTTACTAGAAAGGAGGCCAGTCTTATTGAGGGGAAGGAGGTGGAGGGAGTGGGAAAGGCAAAGGTTTCAGATGAGTTCTTACCTAGGGAGTAAGTACAGGAGAAGAGATTCGTTCTAGAGTGGGATATTGGGGTTGAGATAAGGGAGATGGGAATGAAAGACCAGACAGTGGAGGACAGAGAAGGCAGTTTGAACAATGGCAGCCAGTGGTTTGATGCAGATAGTATGGCAGGGTTTGACAAGATGTATGTTAATCATCAAAGAATGAGTTCAAGTAGGCTCTCATTGTCCATAAGGGATTAATCAGAGTAGAGTTGCCCCAAGGCATTAGGCACTTATGTCCAGTTGAACTCAGCTTGCTCCATTTTGCATCTGCTGCCTGCCTGGTTTCAACTCCCCAGAAGAAGCTGTCTTCTGGTGTCTTCTTCTCTCCCCTGCCATTTTCCTACTTCCTTCAGTGGATTTTCTTCCCTCTTAAACTATAAACTCCTTAAGAGCAGGGACTATTTTTCAATTGTATCCCCAGCATTTAGCACAGTACCTGGTACATAGTAGGCATTTAATCAATGATCAATGGATTAGAATTAAAAAGGAGGAAGAAGATAGATTAGTTGGCCATTGGCCATTGAGCTAATCTATCCTTTTCCTCCTTTTAAATTCTAATTCATGATATATAATATGATATACCTGGTGACATATACCTGAATTTTTTATTTACCTATAACTGTAAAGAAAAAAAATCAAACCACATCTTATAACAGAAGCATCTTTTCTTAAACTGATATCTTAGTGAACTAATGGCACCATGATGATCTTGTGGAGTTGATGTGGCCACTAAAACTGCCCAAAGTCCCAGGGCTGAGTCAAAGCACAGTTAGAATCAGACAGTTTTTCTTGTCCTAAAATGGACAAATAGAAGAGAAATAAATTACAGTTCAATTTAACCAATTTTGTTTCTGAAAAAGTTATTTTTTCCTGTGTAGCTAAAAGCCAAGGTCAATAGAATTGGTCATAGCAAAGGAAGCCAACTTCCTTAATTTTTTTTCTCCTTCCAGATTCTTTCTGGCACTGTGAAAAGTTATTTTTTTAAATTGCAATATTCTTCCCCCTTCCCCCTATTATTCATATCTCTGTACTTGGCAGGTAGTGTGTATACACATCCCAGAAGGGGTCTGGAAATAATGATGAATCAGCAGAAACAACTCCAAATTGAGACATTCAAAGAGCCACCGTATTTCCCTTGTTCTGGGATGTTTTGAAATAAACATTGGCAATGTTTATTTAGAAAGGTTGGGGATTTTTTTCATATGTCAGCAGCAGGGCTGGGCTGGAAACAGATGAGGCTGCATTTTTCTTTTTCCTGATGATTCAAAACTATAAAGCCTGAAAATTACCCAATTAAGAAGATACACAACAACAACAAACTTGGGCCCTAATTCCAATGATATACCTAGTCTTAAATGGGAAATTCTTCATAAATAAGTTCTAGGCTAGAGATAATGTCACTTTTTAATGAAGATAAAGCACCATAAACTCAGCTGGATGTTGGCATAAAAAAACACTTACATTGTCTTACTATCAATTTTAAGACAATCACTAAAGGCTAGGGGGTCAAGGTTAAGTGACTTGCCCAAGGACATACAGCTACAAAATATCTTAGGTCATATTTGAACCAAATACCTCTCATTTCCAGTTCTGGTGCTTTATCTACTCTGTTATCTAGCTTCCTTCATATTTCTTTTTAAAAATTATATATCATTCATTTATATTGGTGGAAGAAAATGGCCAAGGGATATGGGTTTTATCCAACCCCTGATTCTTATTAGCTGTGAGACCATGGACAAGTTATACCTTTTCTGAGCCTCAGTTTATTCATTTGTAAAATAAGAGTGAAAGGCAACATGAAACACTAAATAGAAAGCTGGATTTAAATGTAAGAAGAGTAAGATTTAAGGTCTGCCTCTTATACATCCTGACTATGGGACATTTAGAAATGCATTTAACCTCTCACTGTTCCAGGAAGCACTCTGAACTATTTTCACAGAAGAGCTGCCAATATGCATTGGTGGAAGGAGTTCTTATAGAGAGAATTTCTCATGCCAGGGAAATCAGAGATCTGAATTCTCCATTCCAAAAATAAGATAGTGTTATTAACACCTAATGACAATTAATTAGGATGATCATGTGAGATAATATATGAATGAATAAGAAAGCATTCCTTAAGCAATCACTTTACACCTGACACTGCTAAGTTCTGTGAATACAAATACAAGCAAACAAACCCATTTGTGACTCTCAAAGTGCTGACCTTCTAATGGGAGAAGACCATAAATCAAACACAGAAGAGTGATGGCCAGGGGACAGGGAGTCCCAGAGATGGCAAGTGTAGTCATGAGCAATTGATTGAAATATCCTTTCCAAAAGCAGTGATAATGCAAATTTGAGGACAGCTAGGTGGCACAGTGGCTCAAGTGTATGGCTTGGAGTCAGAAAGACCTGAATTCAAAGGCTACTAATTTGGTGACCCTGGGCAAAGTTACTGTTTTCCTCAGTTTCCTTATCTGTAAAAAGAGCTGGAGAAGGAAATAGCAAACGACTCCCATACTTTTGCCGAGAAAACCCCAAATGGCATCATAATGAGTTGGACCCAACTGAAATGATGGAAAATTGACAATAATAACCATGGTGATTTAATGGTTAGTCTTACGGCACAAAGAAAAGAAGTTTTGAGAAGAAGATATGGTTGGCAGGATAAGAAAGGAATCACTTGCACTTACCAGTCTATGGATGGACTTCCAAAGCTGAGCAGATCAGCTCCTCTAGGAAGAGGAAGAAAAATGTGATCATTGATGCTAGAAGAAACGGATGTGTGTGTGTGAGGCAGGGCAGGTTGGACCTGTAATTTAACATCCTCAGGAAGATACTCTGGTTGAAGGCTAGGACCACCTAGGCAGGGAGCTCTCAGCAAAGTGCATTAGAAACCTTCCAGCACTGCATAAATACCAGTTATCATCCTCCTCTTTGTTACAGCCATCATCAGCAGCATTATTATTTTATCTAACTGGTCCTGAGAGAGGTAATTCAGTCTTTTTATTTAAAAGCTTTCCTAACAGTAGGTGTACTTCAATGAGGAGGAAAAGAGGTCCTGCATACTATCTATGATAGAATTTATCAACCATTCAATTATATCCAATGAGAACTTGTGAGATTTATCCATAGATAGTAAAATTTATCAACTGTCCAGTGGAAAATCTAGGATGACTTACTCCTTGTTGCTTTTGGAATATCTGGAAGGAACCCAGAACAATTGCTCTTTCCTGGAGACAATATTTTCTTGCCAGTTTAAATAAAGATTGTTGAAGCTTTACATGCATTGGTTTAATTCTGTCTTTCATCTTTATGAAAATTTCAAGCTTGCCTTTTGCTTCAATTTTTCAACACTACTAAGGTCATAGGATTTTGAAAGCATCTTAGAGTTGAAAAGTGGCACAAATAGTGTTGAGTTTTGTGTCTGAGAATCAGGAATCAAATTCTAGCTTTTTATTTACTCCCTAACATCATTTACGGGGGTAGCTAGGTGGCACAGGGGATAGAGTGCCAGGCATAGATTTGGGAGGACCTGGGTTCAAATCTAATCTGACACTTCCTATTTGTGTGATGCTGGGCAAGTCACTTAACCCCATTTACCTAGTCCTTATTGCTCTTATTCCTTAGAATTAATACTTAATATAGACTCTAAGATAGAAAGTAGGGTTTAAAAAAAGAAACAACTTTTGTGGGTCTCAATTTCCTCATCTGAAAAATTAGTGCATTGGACTAAGTGGCTTCTTCAAACCAACTTCTTTCCAGACTGAATCATGTTGACAGCATTTCCAACAATTGATCCTCCATTTTCTGCGTGAAGACCTCTCAGTTATAGAGAATATAGAGGAAAATGGAGCCAAGAAAAATTTTTCATTTGCCTTTTTTTTTTGGCATCATATTGCATAGGTTGATCTAAGCTTTCTTTCCCCTGAGGGAGTTCATTCTACTTTTAGACATCTCTAGTGATTAAAAAGAATGCTTCATGATTGTGTCTTTCTTTTTCACAGGTAGGGGGATTACAGAAAGGAAGAGAGAAACAAGTAATAGGGTTGTTCAGGAAAAAAGAAAATAAAGAAAAGTGTTTTTTGAAATGTTCCTGAAAAGTTATAGGAGAGAATAAAAGAAAGTTCAGAAGATAACAAAAACAAGACATCTTTTAAAGTAGCATGTTGAATATATTATATATTTTAAAATAAAACAGACTGTATAGAAAAAAAAAGAATGACTTAAACTGAATCAAAATTGGAATCTCTAGAACTACTGTCACCCCTCACCAATTAGGGTTAGTTTACACTTAGGTCCCCAAATTTCAGTTTCAGTCTCCTCTTCTTAATTTGAATTCATAGGTAAAAAGCATGTTTAATACGTCAAAATATTTATGGCCTTGGCTCAACTGTTGAGATCTAAAAATTGTTAATATACTGCATCAAAGAATATTAGCTAGCAAAAAATAAACCTGTTATTATTTTCCTCTTTCAACTTGAATTCTTTGATTCTATTATACAAATATGAAAGTATATTAATACATGCATGCAATATACATACATGTGTATCATATATGAACCATTATTATTGTTGTTACTATTTAATGCTTTCAGTACTTTTACATTTCATGGAATTCAATTAAGACAAGTTTTGTGGGAAGTAATAGACCTACTAATGTTTTTGATCTTTTCATTTTTTGAAAACTATTGTGCAAGTGGAAAAAATAATTAATTTTTGTAATTGGGAAAATATCAGAGAACAAACTATTATTATTCTCATGCTTTTCACATTTTCTGAAGGACATCACATAGGTATGGTCTTGAAACAACTTATGATTTTGCCATTATTATTGTCTATTTAATGTTCAGGTAGAAAAATGTAACTTTTTTTTTGGTAATTGAATAAAATAATTGGGATGTAGACTGCATTTCTGTAGGGTTCCTCACATCATTTTTGGATCAACTCCAGCAGCAGATAGGATGACAGAGATATATTTATAATCCTCTTTCCACATGGTTTGGACTTCTTTTGGTAGATCTATATATTTCAAAAGCTTTTCATTCTACATAGCTTGGAGATTATGAGTATTTGGTATGGTAACACTGGTTAATATTACCCTTAAATACTTATATAGTGATGTTAATCTGAAAGATTATCTAGATAACCATCCTGTTTTAGTACAGTTTCTTGGTTGAATTCTCTATCCAAAGGTTGGATTTATTATCTGTTAGTTTATGAAAACAGAGAAAAAATTATATATAATTCTTGCTATAGGATCATGTCTAAGTTTTTGGCAAGTGCTAAATTTTTGTGACCTGAAGTGATTTATTATATAGTTTGTACCATTTTCTTGCATAACCAACCTAGGTTATTGAGTCTGAGTCTCTTAAGGATAACCCATCAGTAATTTCTGACCTAGTCATTCTCATTTTCCATCATAATCCCCTACCTACAAAGTATAGCAATGACAGTAGTAAGTTCAGATGACTATTATTATTTTATTTTAGAGTCAAGAAGCTGATACAGTGGGCAAAGGATTCATGGACTCAGGAAGGCATGAGTTCTAATCCTTTCAGGTATTTATTAGCTGGGTGACCAAAGGCAAGTAACTTAGCCTCCATTTCCTCATCTGTAAAAAGGGGATAGCATTAATTTCACTGTGTTATCACAATGTTTAAATGAGATAACCTAGCTTTATGAATTTTAAAGTTATAAATAAATGTTAGCTATTATTGTTATTAATATTAATATTGCTACTACTACTGATATTAACTACTGGACTCAAGAGAGGGCATTTCTGAATCAATAATTTATTTTAACAGGAACCTGCTATGCCAGGTCCCAAAGGGTTTACATTAGAGATGTCTTAGACAAGAAACAAAAGAATTTAGGGTTTCCTTAAAAATTTCCATTCTGATTTGAGTGAGGTGGACAATTCTGTCTGCAAATACTATCAGGAATAGTTTTTAAGCTGTTACCCAAGCCATGAGCACTGAAGCCTTTCCCCTACCTGTCCATCTTTTCCACCTCCCTTTTGTTGAGAAATTCCCTTTTGGCTTCCCTTCCTGAACTGATTTATTTATTGATTGCTTATGTTCCAGAGTTATTTTGGAATAGTGTATAGAGGGCCAACATTGAGGTCAGCAAGACCTAGATTCAAGTCTCACTCCCAGTATATACTGACTATGTGACCTAAGGCTTATCACTTAACCTCTGAGATTGCTCAAGCAATGTTCAAATAAAATGTTGAAATAAAAAAAATAGAGAGGAGTTGTTGTCCTGCCATCAGAATTGGAACTGTTCTCTAAACTGATGAAATCACAGACTATGACCAAAAAAGGGGCATTTTTCAAGGATGAAGTTTATAAACACAAATCAAGACCTTCATTGGAAACTTCCACACCTAGTACTGGAGGCAAAACCTATATATAACTTAGTATGATAAATAACAATAATTTTAAAAAATATCAATAAGCTAACATTTATGTACTGTCTTACGGCTTGTGAAACACTTAACATGTGTTATTCCATCTGACCCTCACAAAAATCCTGTGAAAAGAAGTGCTATTGTTTATCTCCATTTTACAGATGAGAAAACTGAATCTTAGGTCGAGCTGAGTGACTTTCCCAAGATCATACAGTTAGTAAACAGAGTATTTGCGCACAGGGGGAGCAATGATCTTGATTTTCATTGTGCTGGGGGCTAGGGCTGTAATCTTCTTCTGGATCCTGTCAGCAATACCTGGGTACATGGTGGTACCACCAGACAATACAGTATCAGCATACAAATTCTTAAGGATGTCACCTGGAGGCAGGAGGGGAGGCAAGTGCACACTGGGTGAAAGAGCTCACAGACAGCTTGCCTCACTTTTAAATCATAAAATTTCTCTTTGCCTCAATTTCCTCATCTGTAAAATGAGCTTAGCTTAATAATTAACATAATTATTAGAATACATTAGAATATGAACTATTTGAGAATGCTTTGCATATAGTAATTAATGAATACTTCTTTATTTATTCATTATGAGCTGTGTGACTGTCATCAAGTCACTTAGGTTCTCTTTGCCTCGATTTCCTCATCTATCTAATGAGAGTGTTGAACTTCATGATCTCTAAGGGCCAACTTCTAAATCTAGAATTTATAAGAATTCATTTACTTCATCATGTATCTCCATATCAGAATGCAAACTCCTTGAGGAGTGAGATTATTTCATTCTTATCTTCCTTTCCCCTGCACCCAGTACAGTGTCTTCCTTAATGAGTAGACAATCAACGCATGGTTGGCAAATTGACTCGGTTTGCAGTAGGAGTTAGAGCAGGTTAACAAACTTCCAAAAATAACCTCATAGAAATGACAATTTCACTGAATTCCAGATTCTGAAAGTTAGAAGCAACATCAGAATATATCTCTCACTACTGGAGTCCATCTTTTTAAAAAATATATTTTATTTCCCCCATTACATGTAAAAACAATTTTTAACATTTTTTTAAATTTGAATTATAAATTCTCCCCCTTATTCTGACCCTCCTTCCCTTATTTCCTCTCTGCTCTTCCTATTCCCCGAGATGGTAAACAATCTGATATAGATTTTACATGTGTAATTATGTAAAAAAATTTCCATATTAGTTATTTTGGGAAGAAGAAGAAGAAGAAGAAGAAGAAGAAGAAGAAGAAGAAGAAGAAGAAGAAGAAGAAGAAGAAGAAGAAGAAGAAGAAGAAGAAGAAGAAGAAGGAGGAGGAGGAGGAGGAGGAGGAGGAGGAGGAGGAGGAGGAGGAGGAGGAGGAGGAGGAGGAGGAGGAGGAGGAGAAGGAGGAGGAGGAGGAGAAGGAGGAGGAGGAGGAGGAGGAGGAGAAGAAGGTCACAAAAAGGTGGCACCTAGAAGAAAGTAAAATACTCTACAGAATATTCCAGATAGGGTTCATCCATGTCAGAGTAGATTAAAACTATCATTTCCCTGGTCCAGGATGCTGTGCCTCTCTTAATGCTGCATGATAATGTAGCAGGATCAGCTACTCTGCTACAATATACTAAATTTGTGGTCCACTAAAACCTCCAGGTCCTTTTCAGATGAACTACTGTCTTCAGCATATGTCCTCCATAGTGTACTTTTGAAATTAATCTTTGGAATGCGGGCACATGACTTTACAGTTATTCCAATTAAGTTACATTTTATTCAGTTCTACTCATTATTCTAGTTTATTCCTATAGGCACTTTGAATTCTGCTCAGAGTGGGTGGAGATTGGTAGCAAGATATTTCTTTCTTCTTCCCTGTAAGTACTCTGAATATTGGTATCTAGAGGAAAGATCCCAGACCTCCTGCAATTTGAGATTATATTTACTTTTTTTCCCAGGATAGGGTAGGCAAAATAAGACGAGCCACATTCTTACTTTATGCTTTTATATTCAGTGGCAAATTCCAAATTCACATTTTTTCTGAGAGTATAATAAGGTTAACCTATGAACACTAAATGGCATCTTGCAATTAGAAGAATTAATCTATCTTGAGAGTGGTTTTAGATTAGGAAGGTTTTTCTTAACAAGAAGTTAGAACTGAGTCCAGAATTCTCTAAGAGATAGTTTTCAAGAGACAGAATGAGGGAAAGAGACCAAGTACCTTAAACGTAGAACCAGAGAAACTAAGCAGCACAGAGGCAATATATGAAAGGAAAAAAGAAAATATAAGGTTGAAGTGTGGCTAAGAAGAGCCACTGGTCCTTCCACCCATTTGGGAGCATAAGACTTCCATTGAGGTTACTAGTTGTTCTCAAGTCTTCAAGAATTGAGTGCGGTTACAAGAAAATACTCCCCCCCCCCCAACTTCTGCTCCTGGTCCCTTGCCCATTCACTGGCACTGTAACATATTTATATTCATTTCATTATGCCAATGTCTCGTTTACCTGAATTTTCCCCTCAATGATAAGGAGGTTAATGGTTAGTTAGGATTAAACAAATATTCTCATTTGAGTAAGACCTCAGCTTTTTTATATTGTGTGGAATTTTCCTGAAGGGCTCTTTACTCACATTCTTTCTCTCCTTAAATTTTCTTATACCATTTCTCTGGGCCCCTTTGCTTTTGTGACTGCAGACTTTGTTTTTTTTGCTTCTCTGTGCATGTACTATACATCTCTCCACCCTCCAGGCAAACATAATTCCCTTGAGGGCAAAACATATAATTTAGCTTTTTTTTTTGGGGGGGGGGGACTGGTCTGGATCTATGATTTTAGTGATATCAGGAATTTTCAGGGAAGAATTTTCCTTGATTAAAATAGAGCAGCATTTGTTTTGAAACTTATACTTTTCCAGAATGGTCTGGGGACAGATCAGCAGCAGGAAGTGAAGGCATGTCTTCTCAATGGCAGGTATCTTTCCATCTGTTCTGTCAACATCACTTCTCACACTGTAGGCTCTTAATAAATGGGATTATTGAATGGAGTTGATTTGGCATTCTCAAAGCTACACTGAGAAGCTTGGCATTGTGAGAACTTCTCCTGCCAGTTCCAAAGACATCATCATCCAACTTTTTATTAAAACATTTTTTGGGGGCAGCCGGGTGGCTCAGTGGATTGAGAGCCAGGTTCTGAGTTCAAATGTGGCTTCAGACACTTCCTAGCTATGTGACCCAAGGTAAGTCACTTAACCCCCATTGCCTAGCCCTTACTGTTCTTCTGCCTTGGAATCAATACTAAGTATTGATTCCAAAACATATACTTAGTATTCTAAGACAAATACTTAGTAACACATATACAATACTTAGTACTGATTCTAAGACAGAAGGTAAGTTTTTTTAAGTAGTACATTTTACATTTTAATTAATTTTCATTTAACTATTATATTTTTAATTTTTGTGTTCACAAACTTTATTTCTATTAGAGTCTTCTTCCACTTCAAGCCTGTCTTACCCAGTGAGTCCTTCCTTATAACAAAGAGAAAATGGTAAATAAAACCATCCAAACTAAGAATTATAAGAATTATAGGTATATATATATATATATATATATAAATATATATATATATATATATATATATATATATATGGGTGTGTGTGTGTGTGTGTGTGTGTGTGTGTCTGACACACACACATATACTATACTTGTTTCAGTTGTGTCTGACTCTTTATGGCCCTATGGCAAAGATACTAGAATAGTTTGCTATTTTGTTTT
This sequence comes from Gracilinanus agilis, assembly GCF_016433145.1. NCBI lineage: Eukaryota > Metazoa > Chordata > Mammalia > Didelphimorphia > Didelphidae > Gracilinanus > Gracilinanus agilis. The sequence goes on from NC_058132.1 coordinate 677,584,847, forward strand.
CCAGCTAATTTTACAGATGCAGAAACTGAGCCATACAAGATTAAGTCACTTCCCCAGGGTCACCTCTCCAAGGAAAGATGGGGAGGAATATTTCACTTTCTCTTTGCCAGGTTCAAGATTAGTCTCCAAAATCAGTCAATCTGAGGACAAACATGGCACTGTTCAATGGGAAGAACAATGGCTCTGGTGGCATCAGACCTCAGTACAAATCCTTTCCTCCTTACCTACTACCTATGACTATAAATTAATTACCTACCTTTTTCCTGAACCTCACTTTCCCTATCTGAAAGATGACAAGGTTGAACTGAATGGTCTCTGAGAGCTCTTCTGGATCTCTTTCTAAGTGTTTATATGAGCAAAGGGCTGAGGATACAAAAAAAAAAAAAAGACTGAAATCACACCTGCCCTCAAAGAGTTTACATTCTAATGGTATAGATTATATATAAATTACAAGATACCATCTGTTACTCCTTCTAGAGAGTTTTACCCTTTAAGGCTTGATTGGATCAGTCTAACCTCTGGCATATACTAGTGTCTTTCAAATACTTGAAAATAACCGTTATGCCTCCACCCATCTTTCCCTTCTCCATAGAAATACACATTTCTGTCAACTGGTCTTCATGTAATATGAACTCACGATCCTTCACCATCCTGATTGCTCTTCTCTGGTCCCTCTCCTATTTATCAATGGCCCTCTTAGACTGGGTCCAAGAAAAAGAAATTATGAGATACAATCTAATTAACACAGGTATAATAATGTATGAGACCCACTGAAATTCATGATGATTCACCAAATTTTGGGCTATTTAGCATGTGCGTGTGTGTGTGTATGTATATGCAAGTACACACACACATACACACTCACACACACACATATCCCTCTACCAGGGATTTATCAAAGACATTTCCTGGAATTTCAAATGAAAAGTTTTTTTGTTTATTCAGTGGAAACTTGGCATAATAGTAAGGTAGAAAAATTCATTCCTTCAGCCCCATTATTCTGGGTAGTAATCGGCATTTTTAACATCAGCCTGTTTCCCATACAAATCATACTTGAGATAAGATTTAACTCGATTCCATAGCAGCTCATCTTAACATTTCTCAAACTGAATACAAAATTCTAAAGAAAATGAGGCCAAAAAAATGAATCTCATTTTTTTTCAGGGACATATTTTTTGTGTCGTGGCTCTCCTCAATGAGATCTGTTTGCTCTGAGTTCCCTTTGCCTCCCCTCCATCCTTTTTTTCTTGTTTACTCCGGGAATCCAAAGTTGACCTTGACTCGAAGGTCAAAGCTTTTTCAGACTGTGCAGTCAGCAGAGAGTAGAGGAAAAAAAATCAATGTGAAACATATTAGAGAGGCATCAGAGTGAGCCCTGAAATGCTGGGAAGTCAGACTGGAATTGGAAACAACTGAGGTCATACTTGAAGTAAGAAGATCCTGCATGGAGATTGGGTGGGGGGAAGGGAAGGGGAAGAATGACCTTTTTTTTTCTGGTGGCATTTCTTTTCCTGAAAGGGTTGCGGGTATTTATTAGGACCACTTAAAGCCGGAGCCTTTCAAATGACCATTTGGGGGGATAATGAGTTAGTTTGTACTTGAAAATAAAAAAGAGATTTGAATTTACAGAAATTTTGTCATAATCATTCTCTTTCACTCTTTGGTTGTCTTTTCCTTATTGGTAGAGGGAGGTTTGAAGGAAATATAAATTAGAGCTACCGAGCTAAATGGTGGACTTGGGGCTGTAACAAGGGCAAGTGATTGGAACCCTTTTCCGGGGTGCCAACAGAGTGTGTATGGCTTCCCGGACTTGGTAGTGTAAGCCCACACTTCACTTCATAGGGTTCTGCCAGTGCATGCTGTAATTAACTCCAGACCTTAGTCCTCTGATTCTAGTCATAATTGTTAGAAGTTTTCTTTCTTGATCTCAAGTTTTAATTTGATTTTTCTTGTCACTTCTATTCTTTGATTCCGTTTCTACCCATTAGGGTCAAACAGAATATGACCGTGTGGAGCTAGAGAGGCAAAGGGAGGTAGCCTGGTTCATGGGAAAGAAAACTGACTCTAGAATCGGAAGAACCGAGTTCAAATCCTAATTAATGTTTGCATCTCTCCTAGCCAAATCCCTTTGGACCTCAGTTTACTCATATGTAAGATGAGAGGCTTGGATCTGATTGCTTCCTATGTCCAGCACAAGTCTAGATTTATGATCCTAATTATAACTCAGCCTCCGTATGACAACCCTTAAAAGACAGCTACCATGTTCCCACTGAGTCTTGTTTTCTCCAGACAACCTCTCTGGCTTACAATTCTGAGAGGACCACGGAGCTCTGAGGCTTATATTATTATGTTATAGTTTATAAAATTATTATTATATTATAAAATATAAAACTATCATATTATAATTTCATATTGTAAATGTTATTTTATGCTATGATATATTATTAAAGAATCAGATCAGTTTTAGGAGCAAACTTGGCTTTTACTGAATACTCTCATTTTTTGGGGGGACAACACTGTGTCATACATAGTGGGCAGAATCACAAACTCACAACTGGAGCAAGGGATAAAACAAAGCTCTTCTTCTAATCCTTTCTAGAGATGAAACAAATCTCTTTTCATAACCCTTTTTAGAATTCTGTCCATAATTAGCAGGGAAGGGAGAGGTTAGATCAGTGAAGTTAATTTCACAGATTACCGGCCATCCCACTTTCTCATTATTTACCTTTGGAGGACAAGAACAAATTAGGGAAGGGAAGAAAGGGCAATCCTGGTACTTCATATGTTCCAAAACAATGCTGGCTTGCCAGCCATAGGATATTTTAACCTTTCTCAAATGGGCTGTGAGTACAAACTGCCTGGGATGATTAAAGATCAGGCATTTTTATCAATGGTTTCCAAATGTGTTCATATAATTAATGATAATATCTTCACCAGCATAATAACAAGGATCATTTGTTTAGTGCTTTTCAATTTTCCCAGTGCTGTGCTCCATCATCTCTTCTGACTTCTGCATCAAGCAAGTATAGTAGTAGGCAATATTATTTTTTAATTTAATTAATTAATTTATCATTATTATTTTAAAATTTTTTCCATGGTTACATAATTCCTGTTTTATCCATCCCCCCTCCTGGAGTTAACAAGCAATTTCACTGGGTTATACACACACTTGAACCCATTTCCATTTGTTCATTTTTGTAAAAGAGCAATCCTTTAATACCAAAACCCCAAATTATATATCCATATAAACAAGTGATAAATCACATGTTTTCTTCTGGATTTCTACTCCCACAATTCTTTCTCTTGATATGGATAGCATTACCTTTGATCATCCCACAATGTTACAGTTTCTGGGTATAATGTTCTCCTGGTTCTGCTTATTTCACTGCACATCAGTTCACGTAGGTCTTTCCATTTCTTAAAGAAATCCATCAATTCATCATTCCTTATACCACAACAGAATTCCATCACCACCACATACCACAATTTGTTCAGCCATTTGCTACCACAAAAATGCAGTTATAAATATTTTTGTAGAAATATATATATATACACACACACACATATATATATATAATATATATATATATATATAGTGGTATTACTGGATCAAAAGTTCTTTTAAAACTCTTTGGGCATGGTTCCAAATTTAGGCAATATATTAAGATCATTGATTTGGCGCTGGAAGGCACTAGTCAAATTATGATTCTAGTAAAAATTTCTTATTTTACATATTAGGAAATGAAGGTTCATAGAAGTCAAATGATTTGCCCTGTGTCAAATATGTAAATATGAATAGAGCAAGGATTTTGATCTGGATTATAGAATCATTGACTTAGATTAGAGAGGGACCTTAGAGTTTACTATAACTATTTATGATTACTCTATCACCAAAGAGTAATTGTAAGGGAATTTGATCCAATCCTATCTAATCTAATCCAATCCAATCCAATGCAGTGTAAGAGGTATTTTTTTTATCACCTACTGTGTGTCAAACACTATATTAGGCAACAAAGATACAAAGATGATAGGAAACTGAGGCCAAAAATGTTTCATGGATAATAAGTGAAAGAAATCCACTACCTTTGACACTGAAAACATCTCCTCATGTTATCATCCCATTTGTATAGTAGAGCACACTGAGTCTCATGTGTGCAGTGATTTTCCTAAAGTCATTCCAATAATAGGAAATGGCAGTTCCAGGAATTAAGCCCAGGTCTTCTCTGTGAAGTATGGTGTTCTTTCCACTGTACCACGCTGTAGAATTCATTGTCAAATAAATAAACAATGCTTTTTAAGAAGGCAATAGCTATTCTCTCTACATCAGCTTCTTGGAGAGGGCAAAATGAATATATATGATATTTGACATATACAAAAAGATCAGATGTGTTATGCAACTTACTAGATATGAGTATGTCATTGACTATCTTATCATGGGATATGATGCTGTCTGAGGCATATTTCATTATTTTTAACATTTCCTCAACTCATCTTGTGATTTCATATTTCAGAATATTAGAAGTAATACTGTAGTGAGTTCTTGCCAGTTGAGGTTCCATTGAAGAGAAGACTTGGAGAAGTGGAAGTGATGGTTATCTTCATGTTTTAAAGTGTAATAATGGCAAAGTAGTTGATTTGTATTCCTTGACTAGAGAGGAAAACAAAGGAAATGGGTACAAGTTATAAAAAATGAGGTTTAATATCAGGATAAATAAATTCCTTACTATCAGTTAAATCATTTCAAGTCATGAAGCCATTAAGGCAGCTTAAAGAGGTAATGTAGAGCTCTTAGAGCTTTGTCAAACATTGTGGGTCATGTGGGTCATGTGGGTCATGTCACTGCATCCTGATCCATTTCTGGTGGTTCTGATTTTTGTCTTGCCACTGGACTCCAGTGACTGAAAGAGAGAGTGAATAAAGCTGATGACTTTGTGCAGCTTAGATTCACTTAACTCCAATTCATGCACAAGTCAAGCATGACCCTGTGTTGTCATTGGTCCTCTTTGAAAGTGAAGGGTAAATAAAATTATTAGTTGGACTAGATGGTCCATGAGATCCTTTTGAACTCTGAAATTTTCTAAGTCCCTGATTCATCAAGTGTTGGAAGACTCAGATCTCAATTCTGTTTTTCATACGTCTTAGCAATATGACCTTGGACAAATCCAATGGAATCTAATCCAATCCAACCCAATCAAATGTAGTCCAAAAGGTATTTATTAATCACCTATTGTATGTCAACCACTGGCAATAAGAATATAAAGACAAACTGAGAAATGATTCTTATTCTCTAGGAACTTATATTTCAATATCTTTAAGTTTCTCCATTTGCAAAATGAAGATGATAGCTGTCATATTACATCTATGCTATATTAACAACATTGTAATTCAAGGAATTCTGAAAAATTCAAGAATTCTCATCTATGAAATGATGAACCATGATTCCAGAGGACTCATGGTGAAACATATAGAGGTGATGGACTCAGGGTGCAGATTGAGACATAATTTTTGGATATAGTCAATATGATAATTTACTTTACTTAACCATATATTTGTTTTAAAAGGTTTTCTTTTTCTTTCTTTTTTCAAAGGTTGGGAGTGGGAGGGAAATTATTATTTTTTCTTCAATGGAAAAAAAATCAAATTAAATAAATTAATAGTGGTGTGTGCTAATTGTCAGTAAGATAATTTCTGTGCCACATCATGAAAACTGATGAAAATGGAGGAAAAAAGTTTCTTTTTTTCCTCTAGAATTTTAAATACTTCAAATATTTCCCCCAAAGGAAGAAATATACATTAGAAGCTGATGAAGAGATGAGCTAGATTGAGCTTTTCCTTTGATCAGTGAATGAAAAAGCACTCATTCACTGCATCATCTCCTCTTTTCTAATCTCCACTGATACTAGGTCTAATTCAAAGGTTAAAAATCCAGGGAGTTCCAAGTATAAGGGAATGTTTGCATTCTGTTTCATAGCAAATGAGTTGGGAAACAAGAGAGGTTTCTCTCTCAGCTAACTGATTTTCTTTGCTTTTTGAAAATTATTATCAGTTTGAACACTCCAGGCAAGAACTCACTTGGCTTTTTCTAATTTGCAAATTCCATCATTCACTGCCTCTCTGTGACCCATTCCTCAAATCTCAATTAAATGCGATGACAGTTTATTTGCTGGTAAAGCATAGAAAGGGCCTGTACTAACCAAAGGAATTCACTCCATTTCTACTCATGGACTTGGCAAGTGGAGTCAAAAGCATCCATTATAGAAGCTGTTTCAATTTGGGAGGTAGCACTAGAGTTAGTGGAATGATTATCAACTGTACAAGCCTGCCAATATTTATATTAACCTCAGGAGAGCCACATAGGAAGGGAGACTTGTTTACAATGGACTGGGAAAAAGGTGAATTAAAAGTGCTTGGTTGGTTATTTTTTTTAACCACATTTAAATATTTATAGAACATTCTGGTGCTCCACTAGGGAAAATTTAAAATTGTCCACTCTTGAAGGCATCCTTCATAACCTTTTTTATTTTGGTTGAAATGAATACTTTGTTTTTAAAAAATTATAATTTATTTTTATTTTTTATCTATAACACAATATAATATACAATATAACAATAACATGATACATATGATTTGTTTTAAATATGTAATGAGTTATAATAAATATGCATATCCAAGAGAAACACATTTTCACATTAGTTAAGTCCAAAAATCTATGTTTCATTTTTTCTCCCTCTCTCCTCTCCATCCCTATTTTGACTAGAATCTGGCTCTAGCTTCAGAAATTTGCCAAAAACCTAAAAGAAAAATGGTAGATGGTCAACAATGCAGAGTCCAGGAAAAAGGCAGCATCAGAGAAGGAAAGCAGAAAGTGATTTCTGTGAGGCAAGGTGGTGGACCAGGGAGAATGTTACCCTTGGAACCAGGAGAGACCTGGAGTTAAATCCTGCTTCAAGCACCTAGTAGCTATCTTAGCTTAGTTAAGTTACTTAGCCTCTTAGTTTGTCTTCCCTTATACTCTGTGTAGACAAGTCAATTAAAAATAGTAAATAAGGCATATATATATATCTATATATATCTATATATATATATATAGATATATATATAAAACTAAAATGAAGGGATTTAAGGGGCATCAAATTGTATAGGGTTTTGGCTAAGGCAGTTATCTGGTCAACTTCATACACTTAATAGGATGCTAAGTCTGTGATTGATATTTTGATGTGGCATGGCATAATGGATAGGATACTGGACTTGGAACCATGAAGATCTGGGTTCAAATCCTGCTTCAGTCACTGAAAAACTATATTACCTCTCCTAGCCTTCAGTGTCTTATCTATAAAGTGAGGATTTAGACTTGCTTACTTCAAAGATCCCATCCAGCTTCAAATTGATGTTATGATTCTCTTTCTATAGAGGTTATAGACATATTTATTAAAAGAACTGGGGGAGGAAGGGGTGGAATCTCCTGGGACATGCTCAGGAACATTTCATCTGGATTGAGGACATCTCTATGAGTTTCACAAATGGGAAAGGAATGATTGGCTCAGGGTATTGTGCAATCACCATAGGCATAGAAAATGTATGTCATTTATGACATATACCCTTTATAGAGAGAGCCTGAGAAGGTGTAACATAGACCAGAAGGTGGAATAATCAAAGGTCAGAAGCTTATGAACTTGCAAAATGTAAAGGTGAAAATTAATGATTGGACAATAATTTTATGAAATTATGTGGTCGCCAATATTTGTTATATCTCTAGTCAAACATTTATTTACAAAATAGGGGAAACAAAGTAGAGAAATGTGAAAGAGGTTAGAGAAAATACCTATACTAATCCTTAGCCAGGAGAGCTGGTGGTGAGCTTCTCCAACTAGTTCAAGCTTGTGTTGATTCAATCAAAAGGAAGATAAAAGAGAGTTAATCCTGTCTTCACAGTCTAGTGAGGTACTTAGTGTTAACTCAGTATAGACAATAGAGTAAAGAATTCTCTTTCACAATAATCAATTCACCAACCCTTTCTACCATCATCCCCAAGGCCAGGCACTATTAATCATTGCCTTTCCCTCCATTTTATATGTGAGGAAACTGTGGGCAAAATGATTTAACCAAAATAACACAGATAAGGACATATCTAAGAAGAATTAAAATTCACATCTTTCCAATTCCAAGACCAGTGCCTTCTCCAAGGTAATAACTGGTTTTAAGATATATGACAGTTGCACACGCTTTAACTCATCTGACCAGAGAGGAGGTTTTCTGGACCCATAAGTACTTGGCACAAAGCATAAAGAAGCAATATCATAACATGACGCACTATATAGTTTTTAGAGGTAAAGGTAAGGGCTTATGGTAGTAAGACCAAGAATTATATCTACTATTTGTGGACTAGTGAGAGTCCCTTATATAGTTTAAATTTTCTACAGAGTTAAATAAAGGATGTCTTATACTGGCTATACATTGCTACCTTGAGTGCTTACACAGGAGCTAGGGGTATGAGATTTGTCAGAGACAGCTGTAGATGGAGAAGAAATAAGCCAAAAAGATGTGATTTTAATGATGGGGAAATCCCCAAGAATCAATCAAATGTGACTAAATCAAGAGCTTTGATCATGGACCAACTCTGGAAAGTATGCAATAAGAACATTAGTTTTCTGATTTTTCTCAGATGAGGAAACAGAGACTTAGAGATATTGTGACTTGCCTATGGTCACACATTAGAGTCATAGGGAAGTTTACAACCAAGATCTCTCCTGAGTTCAAGCTCTATCCTCCCACTGATTTACCATTATGCCTTTTCAATTCAATTTCATGAACTCTTTTCATAATTAGCACACTAAAAGTAATAATATCTAGAAGACCTACTTGATAGTGTTGTTTAAAGAAAGTTCTAGATTAATATAAAATGTTTTCATCCTGAACATGTCACCACCACAAGTTGTTCAATAGGAGGGAGAGGCAACTCCTCTACTGTGGCCATGAAAGGTCAGGTAGGGAAGGATTTCTTTTGTTCAGAAGTTAGGAAGTCTTGCCACTGAGAGTGCTGGGAATCTTTCCCAGGAGGGGCACTGCCCATTCCACCCAATCCTCAAGGAGCCCCTTGCTCCTGCAGTTTTCATTTTTTTTGGCACCAGTATTAGTGCCAGGGGATTTTCCCTTTGCTCCATCCCTTCTAACTCAGTTGGTACATACGAGGGGAAAAAAAACTATCGTTCATAATATTGGGAGTGATCAGATCTCACCCTAGCTTTTGCGCTGCTGGACTTATTAGGTTTGTTTTAACTGTAGCTGTCTTTCCTCCAGGGCTGGAGGAAGGCAATTTTCATATGTTCCTTTTTTACCTCAAAGAAGATAAAGAGAGCTTTTCCTCCTTCTTCCTCACAAATTCTCAAGTAAGACAAAAATGTCCCTGGTTTCTGCTTGGATAAGGGTCGCCTTTTTAATCCATACATGCAAAGACTAAAAATGCACCACTTTTTCTTCCAGGGCCTGTGATTTCTGTGGGAATTTGTGAGGAAACACCAATCTGACATCTTGTAATATCTACATGAAATTATGAAGAGTGAAAGGAACAGAAGCAACAGAACATTATCTATAGAAAGAGAAATGTTGTTTAAAGGATCATTTGTATATGTCCACCTCCAGAAAAAGAAATGATAAATAGAAGTAAGACATAGTCTTATGTATACTTATGTCTTTTCATCAAATGATGCCTTCTCTAATGGGGAGAGGGAATTGATTGAATATTTTAATGTAACATCCAAATAAGTATATAAATTAAAATTTAAAAATATTGTATTGGTCTAATTGTCTTTTTGTGTTCTGTATCAGGCTCCCCCTTTCTGGAAGGCAAGCACTCAGATGGCTCAAAGTGTCAGTATGACATTGAGGACCTGAAGGGGGTGCGATGCGGAGAAATGGGCATATCCCAGAATTTCACAGTCAGGAAGGACCTTGAAGGTCATCTTATAGAACCTATATCTGAAAAGGAATCTCCCCTGCAATATCCCAAGCCAGTGATATTGCCCAACCTATGCCTGAAATCCTCCTAAAATATTGAGGATTCATTACCTACCAAGGCAGTCCAGGTTTATTTGGGACAGCTCACATTGTTAGGAAGGTTTTCCTTACACCAAACCTAAATATGAATCTGATGTAAAATAAAGGAATTGGAAGAGATGACTTCTGTGGTCACTTCCAGCTCTAAGTCTCTTTGTGTTCTATTTGCCTTGACTATACTTAAATTGTCTTTCACCCCAATAGAATGTAAAGTCCCCAAGGACTTGAATTCCTTCTTTTCCCTCCCTGTGTAATCTCAATGAGGCAGTGTCAAAAAAAAAGCCAGATTCCAAAGCCTTCCTTTGACACAGATTTGCTGTGTGACCTTGGACCCTTCTCTTAATCTATTTTAGCCCTAGATGACTCTCTAAAAGACAACATCTCAGGCAGTTTAATAACCTAATAGGAGAGAACTGAGCTTGGAGTCAGGAAGGTCTAAGTTCAAAAATCTCCCTCAGAAACCTACTAGTTGTGTGGGTTAGCCACTTAACTTCTATCAGCCTCAGTTCCCTCATCAGTAAAATGGGGATATAAGCAGTTGCCTCACCAGGTTATTGTGAGGATCAAAGGAGTAATATATGTAAAGTACTCTGTAAACTTTAAAGATCTATGTAAATCCTAGCTATTACTACAGCTGTCATTGTTAAGACTATGATTTGTGGAAGATGTAATGCCAACCTGTATCAATTGCACCAGTTCCTTATACAGAGGAAGGGATCTTTTAGCACTTCCACATATAGCAGATGCTTAATAAATGTTTTGTTGATTGATTTAGATCTGTGATTTCATTGACACAGAAATATATATATATATACATATATATATATGCATATAGTTTAACAATATCTATCATCTTTATCTATGTATCTATGTATTTATCTATCTCAGGCAAATAGACCAACCTAAATTTCTTTCTACATCACATGTTTTACTGCACAGGTGATTTTCTTGCTGCTTAAGCAAATTCTAAGGTCAGACATCACTCTTCCCATTCGCCTCTATAGCTATTCTTGCTTTGTTTCTCTTTATTTAAAAAAAAAAGAACACTCACTCCATTAGTGTCTCCTTTAGCAGCTGGCTGGAGGATGCTCTGTTTCCTCTAAATATTTCTCAATTAGTGCAGTCTGCTAAAAATCTATTAATTTGGGATTAAAAACAGAAAAATTCTGCAAGTACAAAATGGGTGAGGTCTAGGTAAATAATGTCAAGTGAGGAATTTCCCCCCCGCATAAACTCAAAATGAGTGACCAAAGTGATATGGGAACCCTTAAAATCTAATGTAATTTTTGTCTGAATGAATAGGGGTTTGGCATTGAGGATAAAGGAGGAGATACACCCACTGTAGTTTTCTTTGGTAAGACCATACCTCAAACATTATATTCCCTTATGAATGCCTAATTTTATAAAGGATATTCAAAAGTTTCAAGAAAAGGGTGACCAGGGAGTAAAGAATCTTAAGGTATCTTTGTGGCTCTGTTGAAGAAAGTCAGACTGTTTAGCTTGGAGAATAGAAGAAGATTTAAGGGAAGGGAGGGCCATGTTAGGGGTTTTCAACTATTTGAAGGTCCATCCTGTGGAGGAGGGAAGGGAATTATTCATTTTGGTCATTGATGGAGGGACTATACATATTCTTCTTATTAAAGAGAAGCACATTGGTCCTATTTGAGGGAAAAATAGACACCTCCCCTCCCATATCTCACATCTCTCATAACTCAAGTTGTCCCAAAGTGAAGTGGGCTGCTTTTGGAAATAGCAGTTTCCTTTTCACTGTACATGGTCAAGTGGAGTCTAGGTGACCATTCCTTGGGGTTATTAAAAAGAAGATTTCTATTTACTTACAAGTTTGACTCAGTTCTCTTAGATATCTCCTTAGAAAGTAGTCTCTGTGAAAGTAGGGCTTGTTTCACTGGTAGTAATCATATCCATAGTGTTTAGTACAATTCTTGGCAAATACCAAGTATTTAATAAATGCTTACTGATTCATTTCTTTCTTTCAGTTGGAAGATTCTTTTTCTGTATGATGTCATTAGAGATTAAAGAGCTTAAGACGGACTCATTAGTAATGGTAGACTAGGTGTTTGTAATCCAGTGAGGGAGACAATTACAAACAAATATGTAGAAATAAGCTATATGGCATAAATAGGAAATAACTTTTCAAAATAGAGGCACTAGAATGAAGAGGAGTTGGGAAGGCTTCCTTTAGGTCAGTGATTCCCATAGTGGGTGCTACCGCCCCCTGGTGGGTGCTGCAGCTATCCAGGGGAGTAGTGATGACCACAGTGCATTTGGGGCAGTGAATAACTGTAAGGGGGCAGTAATAGTATGTGACAGGGGGCTCTAAGTAATATATTTTTCTGGAAAGGGGGAAGTAGGTCAAAAAAGTTTGGGAATCACTGCTTTACATCAGTGATTCCCAAAGTGGGTGCCACCGCCCCCTGGTGGGTGCTGCAGAGATCCAGGGGAGTGGTGATGGCCACAGGTGCATTTATCTTTCCTATTAATTGCTATTAAAATTAAAAAAAATTAATTTCCAGGGGACTAAGTAATATTTTTTCAGGAAAGGCAGCGGTAAGCCAAAAAAGTTTGGGAACCACTACTTTAGATAATGGATTTTTAGGTGAGATTTAAAGGAAGACAAGGAAACTATTGGACATAGAGGAGGAGAGTGAATGTTCCAGAAAAAATGCCCAGAGTTGAGAGATGGAGGATTTTGCTTATGGACCAGCCAAGAGGTCAGTTTCATTGGATTTAAGAGTATATGGTGGGGAATAAGGTATAAGAAGATTGGAAAGGTAGGAGAAAATTAGATTTGATGGGCTTTGAATGCCATGCAGAGTATTATGAATTGGATTATGGAGGTGATAAGGAACTTATTAAAAAGTTTATTAAACTTATTAAACTGAAATTTTAAAAAATAAAGGTGACTTCACACCCAGCAGATTGGCTAACATTACAGCAAAGGAAAGTAATAAATGTTGGGGGAGATGTGGCAAAATTGGGACATTAATGCATTACTGGTGAAGTTGTGAATTGATCCAGCCATTCTGGATGGCAATTTGGAACTATGCCTAAAGGGCTGTAAAAGACTGTCTGCCCTTTGATCCAGCTAAACCACTGCTGGGTTTATATCCCAAAGAGTTAATAAGGGAAAAGACACGTACAAAAATATTTATAGCTACACTCTTTGTGGTGGCAAAAAAATTGGAAAATGAAGCGATGCCCTTCCATTGGGGAGTGACTGAACAAATTGTGGTATCTGTTGGTGTTAGAATACTATTGTGCTGAAAGGAATAATGAACTGGAGGAATTCCATGTGAACTGGAAAGACCTCCAGGAATTGATGCAGAGTGAAAGGAGCAGAACCAAGAGAATGTTTTATACAGAGAGGGATACATTTGTGGTATAATCAAATGTAATGGACTTCTCCACTAGCAGCAAGGCAATGATCCAAGACATTTTTGAGGGACTTATGAGAAAGAATGCTATTCGTATCCAGAGAAAGAACTGTGGGAGCAGAAACACAGAAGAAAAACAAGTGCTTGATCACATGAGTTGATGGGGATATGATTAGAAATGTAGATTCTAAATGATTCCCCTAATGCAAATATTAATAATATGGAAATAGGTCTTGATCAATGGCACATGGAAAACCCAGTGGAATTGCACATTGGCTATGAGAGGGGGGTGGAAGGGGGAGGGAAAGAACCATGGAAAAATTTTCTTAATTAATCAATAATATATATGGTGACATAGTGGAAACTGTGTTTTAGGAAAATCATTTGTTGGTTGAATGAAGGATGAATTAAAGTGGGAAGAGACTTGAGTAGGCAGACTCACAAACAGGCTATTGTAATAAACCAAGTGTGAGGTGATAAAGGCTTTCACTAAAGTGGCAGCATTGTCAGGGGAGAAAATGGGGCATATACGGAAAGAAATTGAAAGGTGAAATTGACAGGTCTTGCCAATAGATTGGATCTTGGTGGGGGAGAGAAATAGTGAGGAATTGAGTAGGATACCTCTCATTTCCAGATAGGAGCCGGTACTAAACTATCTAAGGTGTTTTTAAAATGTTTAATTTGAAAAGCATTCCAATTTCTTAATGGTGGTTTTAGGCAATTTTAGGAATCTTTTTATGAGGATTTTAAAAGCCACAAACTGCAGAATGTGCTAACAGCCAATATCCAGGCTGACCAGGGAAAGACTTGGCGTGGACAACAGCAGCCCACAGATAATTTCCCACATGGACAAATTAGGTGATTGAATATGAAAATAATGTGGTATATGGCAAGCCACACACTGCTCCTTCCATCGCCTCTAAAGCACAACTGTTCTATAGGAGAGAACTAGGAATGTTCCTAAACCAGATACAACAAGTTCCTCAGTGAAACATGATTCACTGTCCTTTCCTCTTCCAGCAAGGGCTTATCTGAGGGAGTGGAAAAGAGAAATTGGGTCACAGTCAGTCAGTATTTACTACACACTCACTAGGTGGCAGGCACCCTTGTTAAAGCACTAGCAATACAAAAAGGGGCAAAAGACAGTTCCTGTCCTTAGGGAGCTTAGGATCTAACAGGGATGCTGGATTAGTCCATTGGTTGTTCCTTAGTCATGACATCTCATTTTCTGTCTCTGTATTTGAGCCCAGGCTGTTACAAAGCTCCTTTATACACTCCTCTCCTTCCTTATCTCTGGTTTTCTATAAGGGTCAGCTTAAGTCCCCCTTCTAACTTGAGGCTTCTCTTGGCCTCAGTTGTTGAGGTACTCATCCATCTAGGAAATTAGTAATCTGTCAAATGCTGAGTATAAAAGAACAATAGGAAGTTAATAACTTTCTCAGGAATATTTTATCTGAACACCACTGAAGCAATGTATTTAATATTTAGTTCCTATTCTTAAATTAAAATGATTAAATTAAAACAAGTGTATTGGTGGTGTAAAGTTTATTTGCAGAGCATCACCGTGAGGAGGCTGTTCTAGGTATGATTGTCACTGTTTTATAGATAAGTAAACTGAGGCTTACAGAAGTCCTAGGGCTTGCTCATGAGCACAACTTTTGAGGGTCAGACTTGGGATTTGAACTTAGCTCTTCCTCACTCCATGCTCATCACACAATTAACTTAAGTCAGGAAAGTGAAAACACATCTGGATGCAGAAAAGGTTCTAGATTTGAAGGAAGCTAGTGGCTGGTAGGGCTGTAGTTGCTGTCCAGCTCTGCTATTTATTCCAGGGTCCAAACCTCCTCATTTTTTTTCCATGATCCCTGCAGTGTCCTCATTTGTAAAGTAAGGATAATATCACTAATGACATCTTGCTCAGAGATATGGTGTGTGTGTGTGTGTGTGTGTGTGTGTGTGTGTATGAAGAATTTGTTTTGTCATCTCTAAAAGGATTTGTGAGTGGACTCCACTGTTATTTTTGCAAGAACTGGGGAAACATGGAAAAGGGATCTTTAATTTTTAAGGGACACAAAGGAGCAGAATAATAATAATTGTAAGGAAAACTACCTGGAAGGAGAAACCCTGACTAGTCAAAGTCAATAATGCAGCCACCGCACTTTTAAAAGATAATGCATATGAGGCAGCTAGGTAGCACCATGGACAGGGGGTCAAGACTATAGTCAGGAGGACCTGGGTTCAAATCTCACCTTAGCCACTTCCTGACTCTGTGACCCTTGGCAAGTCACTTAACTTCACTTGTCTAGACTTGCCACTCTTCTGCAACTTATTGATTCTAAGACTGAAGGTAAAGTGTTTTTTTAAAGCAATATACAACAATAGGAAGAGTTGAGAGAGGTATGGGTTCAAGTCCAGCTTCTGATATTAACTAGTGCTATAACCCATAGCCAGGTCCTTAACCTCTACAAACCTATTTCTTCAACTATAAATTAATATCTGTAGTATTTAACTTCCAAGACTTTTGTGTGGATCAAGTGACATGCCAGTGATTTTAGTTGCAGTGCTGTGTTTTTGTTTCGGTACTCTGTCTGGAGCTAGATGCCAGTAGATTAGGTTTTCTGTCATGGCAAAAGTAAACCATTTCTTTTTTTCTCTTTTTCTTTTTGAAAGGAGCCAACCATGCAGTATACCATTTTTTTCTAGAAGGAACTGATTCATTTGGGACTACAAGGATATGTCCTTTCCTTAATGGTCACAGCAAGGAAGAACAATTGGCAAGCTCGCTGATGGGCATCTTGTTTACACTTCTGTTGTGAAGGAGGGACATCTGTTCAATTATTAAATACCCTCTTCCTTGAATGTAGGTATTAGCAGCAGAAAAAGGGACCAAATATAGGGCCTTCATGAGAAATGCAAAAATGTAGTGTGAGAATATCGCTGGTAATTCTAAAAGATTATTCATTCTTGATTAGTATTAGGAAGTTAAAAGATACATGTGCTCAGGTTTCACACGTAAAAAATAAAAATAAAAAAGAGCCTCCACAATGAATTTCCTAATTGCTTTGATATTGGTAGAGTCATAGAGCTGGGTTTAGCCTCAAGCATGTCTATGGAAGCCCATATGTTAGCCTTCAGGGTGATATGAAGCGATGTTCGGTGGTACATTACAGCACCCCAAATCTGCCACCCAGATGCCATTCTGCAGACTGATACCAAATAACAAATACAAAGTAGACCATATAAAACCATTTTCTCTGATTTCAACACTTGACTCATAGCCTTCCTTTTTACCTCAAGCCTTGCCATCATTCCTGATGACATTAATATTCACACCAATGATCTTTCCAATAGCCTGACCTCTCAGTTCATCAACCTCTTCACTTCCAGTAACCTCTTTTCTTCTTTCAACTTCAACTGTCCCCTAGGATGGATGACCTTAGCTCTAATTGTCACTCAAGGTTGCCCCACTTTGAACATCTTTAATTTAGGAATTCTCTTCTCTGTTTACAGTCTTCTGTCTTTCTACATTATTCCCAGATTCATTCCTCTGGAATATGTTCAGAACTGGATCAGTCAATGAATCAAGAAACATTTGTTAAACATATGATATATGCCAGGGAATGTGCCAGGTGCTGCTGATGCAAGGATAAAGAATGCTATGATCTCTCCCCCCCATCTCTCTCTCTCTCTCTCTCTCTCTCTCTCTCTCTCTCTCTCTCTCTCTCTCTCTCTCTCTCCATACTTTTATTCTAATGGGAAGAGGGGATAACAAATACATATGTAAACATATACAGATAATAGAATATAGAATAAATACAACATGGTTAGGGAAGAAGAGCATCAACAGCTGTACAGTTGGAGGGGGAGTCAGTAAAGGCTTCCAGGTAGAAGAGGTCCTTGTCTTGAGGACTGGGGAAGTAAAAGATTTTTTGAAGAAGAAGAGAGTAGGGAGTATATTCTAGGTATGGGAGATGGCCTGTAGAAAGGCACAAAGGCAGAAGGTGGAATATCATTTATGAGGAACACAGAGAAGGCCACT
>NC_058132.1:677602341-677616154 GCF_016433145.1 Gracilinanus agilis
TCTCTCTCTCTCTCTCTCTCTCTCTCTATATATATATATATATATATATATGTATATATATATATATATATATATAAATTGTTGGTTCACAGTTGTTTACATATTGTCCCCTTCTTTAGAACACAAGCTCCTAGAGATCAAGGACCACATTTCTTACCTTTCTTTACATCCCCAGTTCTTAGTACAGTGTCTGGTGTCTGGTACATAGTAGGTGCTAAAAGTACTCATTGACTTGTTGATTTTTTAAAAAATAGATTTATTTTATGCAAATTTTTTCTTACTTATTCATTCTGCAATTCTTTTTTATTATGTAACTTAATCTATTCACATTTAATGCTATAATTGTTAGCTTTGCTCCATTTATTTTTGAATTCTAAATCTGTCATTTGGTTTTTCAGAGCCTGTATTATATTGGAGAGTTGCTTGGTTATGTCTCCAGAATTGTCAGCTCCCTTGTTTGTCTTATTGATTTCTTCTCTGAGAGCTCTGATTTCTGACCTCATTTCCATCCTTGGTGCTTCCAAAAGTTTTATTTCTCTTTTAAACAATCTCAGACTATATGTATTACTGATGCTTTGGCTCTTCTGGAGGGAACCCAGAAAATTTATTGTCTTGCTTTCTTTTTCACAAGGGATTTTTGGATCACTGTCCTTTGGAGTATCATATTTATTTGTCTTAGTGTGACCTTTCCTAGGATGATTACTCACTTTCCTTCTTTCTTTATGAAGTTGCCTGTTATTTTAGCTGCCTTGGAGCTTGGCTTGTGCCTTTCAGGACGTTGGTCCATTCTCATCTCCTGATATGCTCAGTTCTGCTACAACATGACATATATATTCCTAAAAATTACTGTGTTATAGAACATCATGCTATGCAAAACCCCACAATAAAAACCACAGGACTTACACAGAAAAGAGGCAGGGCTAAGAGGCGCAACACTCAAAAAACTTCATCAATGAAACATAAAAGATATATGAATTTAATAAAGGCAGTAGTACAGTATTTTTTTAATGTTAAATGGTACAGAAAGACATGCATACCATTATAGTGGCAAAGTCCATGGCCTCAGTTTACCATTTACCAACTTTTTTCACTGTTCCTCAAGGATGAGATCATGCATTACCATTTGTGTTAGTTTTCTCCTTAATATATTAATTGCATTTATATTTATTTGCATTTTTCAAAACAGGTATAGTAGAACACTAGCATTTAAGGAAGGGAATTAATAAAATTAAGGAAATTAACATTTAAGGATCTTCCCTCTTGCTATGGCTTTCACATTTTTCTCCTGTTCTAATCCCTGCCTCAGTGACCTGAGTTTCAGTGGCAGTGGTGGTGAGAAAGGTTTTGGTCTATTTATGTCTTATTTATAGGGAGCTTCCATGAAGAGAAGACAGATCCTAGTTATTGTATATTGTTCCCTTTCCCAGTAATAAGGATGTGCCTTCGCCACTGTCTTCTGCAGTGTTATGATCAGCATCCCCACTGGCAAGTTATCCTCTTTTGGACATATATGGATAGGATTAGTGCCCTTTGGTTGGTGAAGAGGGATGAGGAGTTCATATTGAATGATTGATATAGGAAATAGAAATTAATTAAGAATTAGCAAGTGACCAGAACACAATTGAATTTTCATAATAATTTGTGCACCAAAAGAAACTTCTCAGACAACATGTGAACATTACAGTGAAATGCCTCACAAGTCCAGTGAAAATTCAACATACTACAAAACATATTGATCTACTGCAAATGACGTCTTTTAGACAATTCAGTAGTAACTTAAGTGGAGTCTGAAGGAGAAATTTGTTGTGTAGTAGTAGTTATAGTTGTGTAGATAGTATCCATCATAACAAAACTCAAAACACCATCTTCCTAGTTATAGACTTGTGAACCATGGGAATTGCTGGGTTGATGGTGATTTAGAATAAAAGGGAACTTCACAAAGTTTGGCTATCCACTGGGTTTTTCTCCCCAGGGGGCTATAGTCTACTTGGAAATGTTTTTGTCTTTTCTTCCTATCCTCAACAATGGGTAAGTAAGCAGTAGGTACTTATTAAGCATTTACTGTATTCCAGACACTTTGCTGTCCTTTGAGGATAAAAAGAAAAACAAAAACATCTCCATCCTCAAGAAGCTTATATTTCATCACAAATTTGGCAGATTTGGGGCTATGGAATTGAGAAATGTTTGGGAAAATAACTTTTTCTCTTCACAAAATGTTCCCAATTTAATTTTTACCTGAGCTATTTTAAAAGCTTCACATTTGTTCTTTCCTACTTTTTTCTAATTTCTCAAACTATCCTTTGTCATATTATCAAAATAATGTTCCTAATACGCTCATCTCTGAAAAGCAGAATCTAATCTTTATTAAGTGATTACCATGTGCCAGGCACTGTACTAAGTGTCAGGGATACAAAGACAAAAAAATACCTGATCTCAAGGAACTTTTCATCTATGGGTAGACAATATACACAAATGCTAGGTGCAAAAGATGCATGTCCCAAAAGTCTTGGTGGAGTTTCAAGCTTTACTAACTTATCCTGACAGGATAAATTGCAGAAAATTTTCAGAAATAAGGAATTCTGATTAAGAAAGACCTTGAAAGTGTATTCCCAACTTTTGCCCTTATAACTTTTCTACCTTGGAATGTATACATACTATCAATTCCAAGACAGAAAGTAAGGTTTTTTTCTTAAAGCCAAGAATGTCTTAAAGAATTTATAGAGGCAGAGATATGAAGAAATCTAAAAACCAGTTTCCATGAATTTTTTACTCTAAGTTCAATCTTTTTTCTACCATACCATGTTTTAGTCTGCCACTGAGGGACCTAACCAATCAGGTTCCAAGCTTCCTCTCTACTTTTATTTCATTCTACTCTCTTAATTCTCTTTTTTCAATAAACAAAAATTTATTTTCTTTACCTTTTAACTTTCGGCATTGGGGAAAAATAAGGAAAAGAAACCCCTTGTAGGAAATAAGAAAGCAAAACAATTATCTGCAATTGGCACTGTACAAAAATAGAGCTCTTTCTTCACCTGCAGTCCATCACTTCTCTATCAGGAGATATGAAGCATTACTTCTTCCCTATTTCTTCGGAATCATGACTGGTCATCACATTGATCAGAATTCTCAAGTCTTTCAAAGTTATTTGTCTTGATAGTTTTATTAGTATTATATCACTTATGCTGAGTCTACTCACTTCTTTCTGTATAAGTTCATAAAAGTCTTCTTTGATTTCTGTGAAACTGTCCCTTTTAAACCTTTTTTTAAATTGAAAAATAGTATTCAATTACATTCATATATAATAATTCATTCAGTCATTCCATGATTCTTACATATCCCCTTAGTTTCAATTTCCTTGCCACTAAACTAAAGGGATACTAAAATATTTTTAGTATATATTGATCCTTTTCTTCCTTCTTTGATTTCATCATGTTAATCTGACATCTTTTCTAACATCTTATGTTCTAGATAATTCATCTTCATGAGTTATTTTCCAAGCACATCCTTCCCTCTCTTTCCTCAGTGATTTCAATCTTCTCCCCTCTCTGATTCTTAGACAATAAAATTTCTCACATCTTTTTTATTTTTCTTAATCCATGTACTTTTCCCAAAAAAATCTTTCTCTAAATGCCCTATTCTCCAACTAAAATGATATATAAGCTTTTTGAAAATAGAGATGATTTAGTTTTTGTATTTACATTTATGAAGGTTAGCACAATGGCCAGTACATAGTAGGCACTCATAACATGCTTATTGGTAGAATGCTTGATATTCCTTAAGGTGCTTTATCTAGTCTCTTCTTTTGACCCTATCATCTACCTTGTGTCAAAATTACATCTATTTCTTTTTTATATATATTTTTTCCAGATTGTATGTTGATAAAATTTTCAACAATGATTTTTCTGACATTTTGTGATCCATGTTCTCTCCCTTCCTTCCAAACAGCTCCCCTCCCCAAGATAGCAGGTATGATATAGGTTACATATGTGTCATCATGTACTACATATTTCTAAGTTTGTTATGTTGTGAAAGAAGATAAGACTTACACTAGAGTAAATTCATGGAGGAAATAAAGTGCAGAATGGTATGCTTCAGTGTGCATTGAGATTCTCTCAGTTCCTTCTATGGCAGTGGATAGTCTTTTTCATCATGAGTCCATTGGAGTTGTCCCAGGTCTTTGAATTATTGATAATAGTTAAATCATTCACAGTTGATCATGATACACTACTGTTGTTACTGTGTACAATGCTCTTCTGGTTCTGCTTATTTCACTTTGCATCACTTCATACAAGTCTTTTTAGGAATTTTTTATGATTGTCTTATTTGTCATTTCTTATGGCACAATAGTATTCCATTACAGTCATGTACTACAACTTTTTCAGCCATTCTCCCGTTGAAGGTCATCCCTTCACTTTCCAGGTCTTTGCTACTACAAAAGGAATTACTATAAATAGTTTTGCAAAAGTAAGTCCCTTTGCCTTATCATTGATATCTTTGGAATACAGACCTAGTAGTGATATCTCTGGGCTAAAGACTATGCACAGTTTGATGATCTTTTAGGCATGGTTCCAAATTGCTTTCTATAATGGTTGTATCAGATCATACATAGATTCACCAACAATGTATTTGTAACTCGGTTTTTTTCCACATCCCTTTCAACATTTATACTTTTCCTTTTTTGTCACATTATCTAGTCTGTTAGGTATGCGATTGTACTTTAGAGTTGTTTTGATTTGCATCTCTCTAATTAATAGTAATTTGGAACATTTTTATATGACAAAGTCATTTTAATTTCATCATCTGAGAATTGCCTGTTCTTATTCTTTGACCATTTTTCAGTTGAGGAATGCTTTGTATTCTTACACATTTAACTCAGTTCTCTATCTATTTGAGAAATGAAGCCTTTGTCAGACACATTTTCTATAAAGATTTCCCTCCAGTTTGCTGTTTTCCTTCTCAACTTGGTTGCATTGGTTTTGTTGGCACAAAAACCTTTCAATTTGATGTAGTAAAAGTTGTCTATTTTATAACTAATAATGTTCTCTATGTCATTTTTGGACATAATTCTTCCTGTATCCATAAGTCTGACAGATACATTATTTTATGCTCCACCAATTTGTTTATAGTATTCCCATTTATTTCTAAATCATGTATCCATTTTGACTTTACCTTGGTATATGGCATGAGGCATTTGTCTGTGCCTAATTTCTTCCTACTGTTTTCCAATTTTCCCAGCAGTTTTTGTTGAATAGTGAGTTCTTCTTCCAAATGCTTGGATCTTTGGGTCTGTCAAACACTAGATCATTATGGTAATTTACTACTTCATGTTGAATGCATAATCTTTTCCGTTGATCCACCACTCTATTTCTTAGCCAGAACCAGATTGTTTTGATGGTTGCTGCTTTATGATACAGGTTGTATATTTCTTAACTAAATCATATTTCCATTTGATTGTCAGATTCTTGAAAACAGAAGCTATGTCTCTACTTCAGCTTTCTATCCCGAAGAAAGCAAGCATTTGTGAAATGTCTTCTATATACCAGGTACTGGGTTCAGCATGGGAAACGAAAATACAAAGAATAAATTATCCTTACCTTTAAGACAGTTATAGTACTTTTTGCCCATAGTAGTACTAAGTAAATGCTTCTTCAGTTGAAATTTCATAGCAATTCCCAACATTCCCATTCTCCTGATAGATTTTTACCTAGAACAATAATTACTCAATTTCAGTCTCAGATTGTAAGAGAGAAGATGGACTAGAGTCAGAGACTCCCATACTTTGAGTCTAATGTCCATAACTTTTATTGCTGACTTGAAATGTCCTATGTGGTCCTGGGTTCTTAGATCTAACAAAGTGGCAGCAGGAATGTGGGTCAAGAGACAGGACTTGATAATAATGGGATTCTCAGTAGAGAGCACCCCAGCAGCCTGAGGAAGATGAGTGTGCTTCTTTCCCTAAGGATTGCTATCTAGCAGGTTATGCATTATTTTCAAGTAACCCTCCCTGCTCAGAGGTTCTCCAACATGTCATAATACGTTGTGATAGCTGTGTGGAGCAGGGAGACCTTTGGGATGCAACTATAGGACATTAGAGGGAAGATATATGATCCCACTTCACTCCAATACTGGGTGAGTGCCCTGGGACAAAGTCCTGACCTCTCCCATATAGTCAAGGCTCTGAGTGTAAAGAGTAAAAAAGAAAATTATAAATTGCTTAGACTACGATTGTTTTAATATATTTCTTTTTCTATAATCTTTCAATTCTAAAATAGACTTATTAGACTGATCAGCTCATTACATGATCTCTCCTTGGCATATTTATTAATATGGAAAAGGAAGCACATTTTTTTTCTCTCTGGAGGGGCACAGACACAATGGTAACAGTAAAGATGAGTCCCCAGACCCTTCCTAGTGATTGTCTCTGCTTAAGCATGCTATCCGTTTTCCATTTATTTAAAAACAGCAGGCAAATTTATCAGTATAATTGTATTTGAGGAAAGATCTATAGCAGAAATGCTATAGCAGACAATGGTATTAACATATTCAGATAGGCAGCTCAGTCCTTCCTGCTTTACACATGTAATTAGGTTGTTTCCATGGTAATGATCTAATTATGGGCTTCTTCCTGGCTCTGTGTCATCACATTTGCTGCATTTTGGCAGAGATGTTGCCCTTATTTTGTTGAACTGCAGCACTTGACAAGATGTTATCTCTTAAGCTGAATAATGATTTTTCTTGGGGGGAGAAAAAGGGGAAAAAGTCTAACCATGTCAAAGATGCTTTAAGACGGATTATGGATATTGGGTGAATCACAGTGATATAAAAAATGACATATTTTGCCCTTGAAAATATATCCCACTTTTCTGATTTCTTGTTATCACTGATTTTGGTCTAGAGAGATTTTCCTTCTAAAAACATATGCAATATTTACATGTCTTCTATCCAGGGGAATCAGGAAGTGAAGGAGATAAAAGGTCAGGCAAAGAAAGCTGGGGAACTGTTGGTAGAAACTGGAATCTGAGGCTGCATTCAGCCAGAGTATTCTACTGCAGACTGACAAGGCTATTCATGAAAAGATATTTGATTAGGGTTGCCATGGCAGTAGGAAACACCTGAAAAAATCAATTAAGGTTTATTTTGGCAAGGAATCAAACACAATTCTTTAAACACACATGGAAATAAGGCAGAAGATTTAAATCTTTTTAGAAAAGACACATCTATTGTCAAGCAAGTGTCCCCTCTGCCCCCAAATCTGGGGAAATAGAACAAAAATAAAAGTTTGGATTCTTCTATATGTAAGAAAACTCCACTAAGCTATAAAATATTCTACATGAGAACTCTTGATAGCAGGGAGAAATCTACACAAAAAGCAGCAGAGACTTATTCTGACAGAGGTTGGCTGGCCAGCTTACTATCTCTAATGGTACTGTATAACCAGCATTCGGTACCTGGGGGCAGTGCACTGAAATCTCCATCTCTAAACTTTTATAGAGATAATTTCAAGTCTAAAAATAGAGGGCCAGACCTCCAAGGCTCCTGCCAGTAGAAACTGCATTCAGAAGATTGTTCTGCAAGGAGAAGGGGGAGGGAAGACAACAGAATATTTTCTTCCTTTGGGTAAGAGACCTAGATTCTGCCCAGGTCTCCGAAAGTGCACTGGTGATAATTACTGATGAGCCTATTTATAGCCATCCAACTCTCCTAAGATAGATATCAAAATGTTGTGTTTTCTATTCCAATCACATGCTTCTCCCACAAGGAAAACAGTAAAGAGAAGAAATCACATACTATTTATAGATAATTAATAGGGATGTTTATTTTATCTGGTAAAAAAAATCTAAAATTCATTTCTGCTTAGAAGGTGTGTGTGTGTGTGTGTGTGTGTGTGTGTGTGTGTGTGTGCAGCAAGGTAGCTTAGTAGATAGAGAATATATATTATATATATGTATACACACACACACATATATATATGTATTTGGAGAGGGGTAGATGTGGGTGTGAGTGTATTGCGGGAGTTATATGAAATCTGAGTCATTCTAAGACAATTTTCTTCAATTCTGCCTTACTTGGGAAGTATCAATCAATCCACAAATATTTATTAAGTGCTTCTATTTGAAATGCAAAACTGAGACAATTTCTGTCCCAGAGGATCTTAATTTTCACTACACAATCAAGTAATTAAACAAGTTTTTATTAAACATAACTATGTGTTAAGTGCTCTTGACAGGAAAACTAAAATGAAGGAGTCCCTGCCTTCAAGGAGTTTACATTTAAAATGAGTTCACGCATAAATTATATGAGAGAATACAAAGTAGTTTGGGGAGGGAGAGTACTATAAGTGGGGGGAATCAAGACAGGCTTCATGTAGAAAGTGGCTTTGGAATTTACTCTGGTAGGAAATTGGTGATTCCAAGAGGTTGAGGTATAAATGGAAAGCATTCCAGGCATGGAAGACAGAGAGTGCCAGGGCAAGATGCCTGGAGATGAAGAATAGCAAATATTCCTGGACCTTAAAATGAATGGACTGATGCAGAAAAAAATCATTGGGATAGTAGGAAGAATCCAAGAAAAAAATAATGAAGAATGTTATTTTAATATAATAATTTTAAAAAATTAACATGTTTTCTATGTAAGGGAATACGTTGTGCTCAAGAACTCTCTTTGTGGCAGCTAGGTATTTCAGTGAATAGAGAGCCAGGCCTGGGTTCAAATCTGACCTCAGATATTTCCTAGCTGTGTGACCCTGGGCAAGTCACTTGCCCCAGTTGTCTAGCCTTACTGCTCTTGTCACTTGCCCCAGTTGTCTAGCCTTACTGCTTTTCTGCCTAAGAATTGATACTTAAAATGATTTCAAAGACAAAAGGTTAAAAATTAAAAATATAATTCCTTCAAGGTCCAAATCTTTCACTTACTGACTGTGGACAATTTGCTTCACCTGTCAGCACCACAGTTTGTAATAAATAAGTTGCTGACCTTCATTAGTGGAGGGAATTTCCATACTATGGAGTTGCCCAAAGCAAGAGAACTGCCCACATTGATGAAATAACAGACCCAGACTCCTCAGCTACTATCTAGACTGATTTGGTGCCTGTTATGTACACTTTTTTGATTACCAGCATCGAGGCAAATCAATGTTAGTATAGAAAAGTAAGACAATTAATCTTTGGGGCAAAAAATCAAAATCTGTTCTCAATAACTCTAATGAGGATAATGGTAGCTCATTCTGGAGCTATGAATTTATGGTAGATAAAAGCAACGAAGAGGCATCTAGGTGCCATACTGGATACAGTGCTGAATTTGGAATCAGGAAGATGAGTTCAATTCTAAACTACTAACTGTGTGACCTTGGGCAAGTCACTTAACCCTCTTTGCCTCAGTTTAGTCATCTGTAAAATGAGCTGGAAAAGGAAAGGGTTAACCACTCCATTATCTTCAAATGGAGTCCCAATGAGTCAGGCACAACTCAACAACTATAAAAGTAATAATAGTAAATTGAGGACAGTGTTGGAGTTTGTATTTATCTGTTATTCTATTATTGTAGAGCAAAAGGCTTTTGAGGATTGAGAGAAAAATCCAACCAGGTGAGATTCCTTTGAAGCTGAGTATCACGGCTCTTGGAAAAGGAAATGACAAACTCCTCAAGTATCTTTCTCCAAGAAAATTCCAAAATGAGTCATGAAGAGTCAGATATAACTGAAAAATGACTAAACAAAAAGTGAGGCTCTGGATGGTTTGATTAACTGAGCTGCTTACCTTGTGTATCTGTGTGTTGCATCTCCATTTTCCATTTGTGTCCCTAGAAAAAGTCTTACTTATTGGACATGATCTTCTTAATGTCTTGGGCACAGAATACATAAAAGATTCAAGGTTTTCTCATAAGGCTGGCATTAGTTGCCCCCTCAGATCCCTTCCCTATTCTCGTGGGTCCTCCTTTGTCAGAGATCACAGAATCTTTACAGTCATGTCACGGGGACTCTACCATCCGATTTGGCAGGCAGAGCAAATGTGAATGAGATTCAGTTGGATTCAGAACCCAACTATGCTTCCATATACAAACAAATATCAATCCTTCTGGGAAATGTTGAAGATATTCCTATAGACTGCTATGAAGAGATTTTAGAAGCCAACTATGCATACATACCCCATAGCTAACAAATGATACCCCTATTGGCCAGATTCACAAATACCAAGAATTCATTGAAGTTTGGTCATATCCTCTTTTTTTGTACCCTTTGTATGACTAATTTGCATGCATCTGCACTTCTGGCTTCAAATCAGAAAAATTTTAAAGTGCCAAAATATCATTAGAAAAGCAAGAGACCCAACCTGATTTTTTTGCTCCCAGAGGAGCTGGAATGTAGTTCAAAAAGGAAACCAGGGCTGTTTCCAGTATGTCTTGAATAGGTCACCCAGCTGCAAAAAAAGCATATAAATTAGACATTTGTCATAAATCTCCAGATCTGCCCAGGCAGTGCTCTGCTCTTAGAGCTTCTCTGTTCATGGCAGCATAATCTGCCTGACTGCATGAAGGCTCTGTTAAATGGAACGGGGATGAATTAAAGCTGATGCTCACCAGCCATAGCAGAGCATTGGACCTGATCTTTGCTTGCTTTTCTGTGAACAAGATGAACTTAACAACCTGATCAATAACTCCAGACAAGTACAACTATTATTAATGTTCCATATATTTATAATTTGCTCAACAAGACCCTAAGATCCTTCCTCATTCTTTCTGAAGGAATATCACTGATAGGCTAGTTCTGAGTGTTCTTTGCCTAAGTGGGTGCCATCTAGAATTCACATTTCATTAACTCTTCCATTTTTCCTGAACTAGTGTCTGCCCCTCGCTCCCCAACCTCATCCCTGGCATGTTGCTCACCTCATAGGCTAAACTTAATTGATGACTACATTTTGCCCAATTCAATGGCTGACACACCTTCCAATCCTGGTCACACCTCCTATTTTCTTAGCCCAATCCAGTTCTTCCTTTGCTTTTCTTTGGCTTAAAAATCTTATTCTTATTTGGATATTTCAATTTTTTGTTACGTTCACTTCAGAATATATCCCTGCCTCCTCCATGCAATGAATCATCCCTTGTGACAAAGACTTAAAGAGGAAAAGAAGTCAGCAGAACACCAACCGTGTTTGATAATATATGTGATATTCAGAGCACCTTGCCCTTCCATATCTGTAAAGAAGGGGAAATTGAGTTTCTCCATTTTTCTCTAGGGCCAATCTTTGTCATTTTAATCACAAATGTTTCTTATTCTTACTATTACTTTCATTCATTCTCTTTGCTTTTTATGCATATTGTTTTTCCCTTTCTTCTGCATCAGTTCATAAAAGTTTTCCCATACTTCTTTGATGCAATATTCTCTTTAAAATTTTACTTTTACTTTAAAATGTCTTTTTTTTCATAAACTTTTCATGGGAATCTTTGGGATTCTATTTCCTCTCACCAAATGAAACTTCTCTTGCAACAAGATGAGCATGTAATCAAAAATATCTGATAAGATGACTGTATTTGACAATGTATACAACAGACGGCGACTTAAAGAGAGTCATCTGTTCTCTGACCTTTTGTCAGGGCTGAGTCAATATGATCCATAGTTTTCTGGATTTTCAACTCATTGACAGAATGCCTATCAATGACTGGAATTTCAGGAGAAAGAATACTTTAGTTCCTAGAAATAATAACTTGTCTCCGATATCTATCAAAGTTAATTTCAAGCAATATCAGAATAGAAATAGGTGAAGTTCTTCATGGTTTCTAATTGTCATTGTAAAAGGATCCTAAACTTAAAGTTAGGAGGGAACTTAAAATGCATATAGTTTCAAATTTTTATTTTCAAGTGGAGGAAATTGAGATTCATATGAACAATGTAGTTTTTTTCCAAGGACATGAAAGTTATGAAGGGTAGCCCTCTGAGTCATATCTAGCATACATTAATTACATTGTGCTACCTCTGACTCAAATGAAATCATTTGTTTTCTATGGCTAAAACTAGAAATGCATATTTATTTATTTAAATCATATTTTATTTTCCCCCAATTATATGTAAAACAATTTTAAATGTACATTTAAATGACTCCTACATTTTGCAATTAAGAATGTAACTAAGACCTTGTACATGACTTTTTTTTAAACCCTTAACTTCTGTGTATTGGCTCCTAGGTGGAAGAGTGGTAAGGGTGGGCAATGGGGGCCAAGTGACTTGCCCAGGGTCACACAGCTGGGAAGTGTCTGAGGCCAGATTTGAACCTAGGACCTCCCGTCTCTAGGCCTGACTCTCAATCCACTGAGCTACCCAGCTGCCCCCTGTATATGACTTTTTCAAATTCACCAAGGGAATAAGCATGGAAGGTAGGATTTGAACCAAAGACCTCAGACTCCAAAATAAGGGTTCTTAAACTTTATATGTGTATGATTTTGACTCTTTTTGTAATTTGGTGAAGCCTATGGACCTCTTCTCAGAATAAAGTTTTGAAATGAAATGCACAAAATAAAATACATAGGATTGTAAGGAAAACCAGTGTTATTGAAATACAGCCATAGATTATACTTTATTTTTTAAAATTATTTAATATGGTTCCTACCTGGGTTAGTAACCT
The DNA here is from genome assembly GCF_016433145.1 of Gracilinanus agilis. Classification (NCBI taxonomy): domain Eukaryota; kingdom Metazoa; phylum Chordata; class Mammalia; order Didelphimorphia; family Didelphidae; genus Gracilinanus; species Gracilinanus agilis. The sequence goes on from NC_058132.1 coordinate 677,614,954, forward strand.
TTCCCTAGAGTCAGTGCTTGTCCTGCTATAGTAGAGGGCAGCTAGGTGCTTCAATGTATAGAGTTCTAGCCCTGAAATCAAGAAGACCAAGTTCTAATTGAGGTTCAGAAACTTATTAGCTGTGTGACCCCCTCAGTATTGTGAAGATCAAATGAAATAATTGTGAAATACTTTGTATGTAATAAACACTACATAAATGTTAGTTATTGTGCTAATAGGTAAATCATTTGTCCCACATCATTTGGGCTGAGGGACCTATTAGTGAAAAACTCCCAGTTATTCTATATGATTATAGACTTAGAGGGGGAAGAGAATAGCTAGGTCAAATTTCTCATTTTACAAGTAAATAAACTGAGGCTCAATGAAGTGAATGACTTACCCAGGGTCACACAAGTAGTAAATATCAGAGGTAGAATTTGAACCTAGGCTTCCTGACTCCAGAGTCAATGTTTTTTTTTCTTCATTTTTCTACCTGATTCCATCCCTATTAAAGTTTTGCTTTCCTTTCTTAGCCCATTCCTCTTTTTCTTTTCATATATGTTTGGCATATTATGCTAGTGATTCCTACCAAGTATAATTTAGACTAGATAATAGATGAGGCCTCTTCCAAATTTCAGATTCAATAATTCTATTATTTTAGACGTAAAGCCAGTACAGTTTTGACTCAGGGTCTTTATATACTTTTTTCCCTTTGGTATTCCTACAATTTGCCATCTTCACACACCTTCTAGTCCTCTATTACCTCTTAACTGTGCAAAAACTATTCAACTCTCTCATTGAGCCCTGAGACACTATCTCTTGGGATTTGTTGCCATTGTTTTCCCTTCCAAAGTCATCTTTCCCCATTGTTTTTTAAAATGTATTTTATTTTCTCCCAATTACATCTAAAACGAATTTTTAATATTCATTTTAATAAAAATATTTAGTTCTAAATTCTCTCTTTCTTTCATCCCCTCCCTTCCTCTCTCTTTTTCATCCCTCCCTCTTCCCTGAGACAGTAAGAAATCTGATACAGATTTTATATGTGGAATTTTGTAAAATGTTTTTCCATATTAGTCATTATGTAAAGAGACTGCAAATAAAAGGAAGGAGGGAGGGAGAGAGAGAGAGAGAGAGAGAGAGAGAGAGAGAGAGAGAGAGACAGAGAGACAGAGAGAGAGACAGAGAGAGAGACAGAGAGAGAGACAGAGAGAGAGAGAGA
>NC_058132.1:677616528-677643450 GCF_016433145.1 Gracilinanus agilis
AGAGAGAGAGAGAGAGAGAGAGAGAGAGAGAGAGAGAGAGAGAGAGAGAGAGAGAGAGAGAGAGAGAGAGGTTTTGGTTTGCATTCAGACTCCATCAGATATTTCTGTGAAGGCAGATGGCATTTTCACCATACGTCTCTGGGATTATCTTAGATCACTGTATTGCTGAGAAGAACTAGGTCATTCACAGTTGTTCATCAAAAAATATTGCTGTTACTGCGTACAGTATTCTTATAATGCTGCTGCTGCTGCTATTGTTGATGATGATAGAAAGCAAGATAAGTAGATAACTTTACTCACAGAGACAATCATCTTTCTCTCAGAATGTTTGTAGTATGCTTTCTCATTGGCCCTCTGGAATTATGGTTGATCACCATTATTCAAAGGTTCTCAAACCTTTCAAAATAATTCCTTTTCTACAATGTTGTTGTTTTCATATAAATCATTCTTCTGAACCTTCCCCTAATGTTCATGAGATGACTACAGATAACTATGAACACTAACTCTCCAACCCCTCTTTATTCAATATTTTGGTGGATACATATTCCACAGTCAACATATCACATTTCTTTTTTGTTTTCCTCAAATTTTACTTCTCTGTGCTCTTGAGTTCTTCAGTATAACTTAATCCTCTTTAATGAACTTGAATTCTTTTCAAATGCTGCTCTATGAGTCATCAGTCCAAGACTTCTGTCTTTGATTGTGGGATCCTTACCAGTTTCTTCACAGGAGTAGCACACCTCTACTTAGAACTGGAATGATCTTATATGTTATCTCAACCTTGTCATTTTACAAGTGAGAAATTAAGTGACTTGTCTAAGGTCACACAATTAGTAAGTGGCAATGCCAGGCTTTAAACTCAGATTTTCTGGCTTCAGATCTGCTATTTTCCACTTCATTGGGTTGTCTTCCTTCTTTTGTCTTTCCAAAGCACAGTAAATCCTCTCTCTAGGATTTTGATATGAGCAGTTCAGCTGCTCTCTTTCCCAATCCCATATAAGTGCCTTTTGAACCCAGGTTATAATGGACTGCTCTCATGACAGCCATATTTGGCTCACTCCCTATATTCTGATGTTTCATTCTTAGATAATCTCCAAGGGTATTAAAATGATAAAGCTAACTGTCAAACAACATGGAATTATTTAATCCTCATATATACGATAACTTAAAAGAATCTTACAATAATGTATCAAAAATTGGTTGCATATTTAATTTTAGAAAAAAAATTGTTGGAGTATCAGGGGAGAAAAAAGACAATATATTGCTACCCATAAAACTTCTATATAGCATAATGCTTAAGCTATCTAGCCCCTCTGTGAAAATGTTATTCAAGATTAGAAATTCAGCAGTTAACTTCAAGGAACAATTATTCAACAACTGCCTCATACCTGGCACTGACTGAGGTGCTGAGGATATAAACAAAATTTCCCAACTGCAAAGAGCTCAAACACTACTAAGGAATAGAACTTAGGACAATAAATCTAGAGCTGGTAAAAAAAAACCTTAGAGTCTCCTTTGTCCTCTTAATTTTACAGATGAGGAAAGTGGGGCCATGTGATAAGATGTGGTTTGTTTAATGTCACACAAGTGGTAAGTACCAAAGGAAGGATTTGAACTCAGGCCATTAGAGTCCAGAGTCAAATGGTTTTTCCTTTGGGATAAGATAACATGCATAAATAAATATAAAATATTTTGATGACTTAGGGTGCATTAACTGGAAGATGTGGGGTTCAAGAGATTCATGGCACTTGATTGAGCCTTCTAGAAAGGAGGAAAAGAGAGGACATCAAGAAATAGGGGACATTTGTCTGAATCTTAAAAATGTGGATTGTGAAAGAGATGGAGAACATTTAGGAAGAAACTCAAAATAGGAGACAGCACCTTTCTACAAATATATGGAGGTGGGAGATGGAATTGGAAGACTGAGAAACAAGAAGATGCGTGCAGGGAAATTACACAAAATAAAACTAGAAAAAAATCATAGTTAGATTCTAGAAGTCCTCTTTGCCGTAGGCTGAGGAGTTTGTCTTCGAACAGAGGAGCCTTAAAAAAACCTGAAATATTTTGAGAAGGGAAATGGTATAATCATAACTGTGCTTAAAAAGGACACCAAGAAGGTTTTAGTTTAGGATGTTTTCCAGAATTGTTTGGAGAATGGCAGTAGTAAACCAGAATTACAGGATCACAGAATCAGAGACAGATAGATAGTCATACTCTTGATTTTGCTATCACTCACATGTGTTCCTTTTCCAAGTTCATGGATCCTGAAATTCCTTTATCTAAGTTTAATCTTTTATCATTCTATTTTTCTATGGGTCTTATGACTCCCAAACTGTTTTTGATTCTCAATATGAATTATAATCCCTTCATCTGTCAGTTCTTTCTCAGGTCAACACCCCTACACCAATTGTGCTGCCCCCATTCCCTTTCACTACCCATGGTGAATTGGTTTACCTATACTCTATTATATATACACCCAAATCCTATGACCCCTTATCCTAACTCCAATAAAGATTTTACCAATTCTCAACCTTAGATAACTCCCACCATCCATTGCCTTCACTCCTATTCTTACATTAAGCAACAAAGCTAGAAAAATCATGAAACAATGCTGATTACTACAAATTTATGTTACATAATCTCAAATGGATTTTCTTTGCTACAAGATAATATCTATGTACCCCCTAATGATCTCCCTATCCTATTCATCACACTGGCTTTTCTAAATCTTTTTATCCCATCTCAACTTTTTCATGTTGTCTTTTCCAACTCTTATCTTCTTATCTAGGAAACTTGTCTTTTACATCATTAAAAAAACCCTGAAACCATTAACATGAAGCTTCCTCTTTTATTCTACTCATCATCACTCAAATGTCTTCCCCCTCTCCCTAAAACTTCATTGATATCTCTCATGAAGAAATTGCCCTTCCTTTCCAAGGAAAATCCCCATTACATGCACAACTAATCTCATATTTTATCTTTTTCAATAGATTTCCAACTTTATCATTCACACTCTCTTACTAATCTTCAGTTTTTCCTATATATTGACCATTTCTCTTTTGCCTAAAAGCATGCTCATATTTCCCCTAACCTTAAAACAAAGCAACTTTATTTGATCATTCTCTCTAGTTATTATCTTCTAATTTTTATTTCTTTCATAGATGAACTCCTTGAGAAAACTGTCTACATTCAAGCCTCTATTTTCTCTTCTTACTCTTTTCTAAAATGCATGCTTTGTTTTCCAATCTTATCTGCTCATCCTCAAATTAATAATGTTCTCATAACTGTCCAATATAATGTCCTTTTCTCCATTTTCATAGTCTTTGATATTTCTGTATCTTTTGACACTGCAGATGTCAAAGAGCAGAGAGTGTTCTTCTTTTTGATAGTCTTTCTCCTATCTATATTATCCTGATACTGACCTTTTCTGGTGTTCCTTCTAAATCTCTGACTCCATTTCCTTTGCTGCATTTTCATTCTGGTCAGAACCATGGATGTCCTTATCTTCATGTGAAATATCAATGAAGTTTTAGGGAGGGAGGGAAGACATCTGAGGCCCTATTCTTACTAGGTGATCACATTAATTCCCATGAATTGAATTATCTCCATGCAGATAATTCTCAAGATTACTTACCAAGTCCTAATCTCTGTCTTGACTGCCAGTCCTATACCGCCAACTGCCTATTGAATATCAAGAATTCCATGTCTTTTAGATTTCTTAAACTTAACTTGCCCCAAATTGAACTCATTAATTGTCTTACAAAATTCTCTTCTCTTCTAATTTCCTCTATTACTATCAAGAATACCATCATAATTTTGGTTACCTAGGTTACACTTAGATGTGAACTTTGAGTTACTTTTATGCCCATATCTAATCTGATCATTTACGCCCATAACCAATTGGTCAAATCCTATCATTTCTACCTTTATGACATCTCACTCTTATATTTTTCTCACCTCTGAAATTGTCACTATCCTGATATGGATGCTCATCATCTCACCCCCAAGTTATTTTAATAGTTTATTGTTTAATAGTTTTAGTCTTCCTAATTCATCTCTTTATTCCAATCCATCTTCCAATCAGTTTTCAAAGTGATCTTCTTAAGTGACATATAGGACCATGTCATCTCCTACTCAAAAAAAATCTAATTCAATGTTGTCAAGGCAGCTAGTGGACAAAGTGTCAGACCCAGAGTCAGGAAGACCTAAGTTCAAATCTGGCCTCAGATGTTTACTAGCAGTGTGTCCCTGGGCAAGTCACTTAACTCTGTCTCAGTTTCTTCATATGTAAAATGAGCTGGAGAAGAAAATGGCAAACCACTCTAGTTATCTTAGCAAAGAAAGCCTCAAATGGGGTTACAAATAGTCATATAGGACTGAAATGGTTAACCAACAACTGGAATGGCTTCTTTTTACTTCCAGTATCAAATATAAATCCTTCCATTTGTTTATTTTAAAGGACTTCATAGACTGATTCCTTCTAATCTTTTCAGCCTTCTTACCTTTTGCTTACCTCCATATTCTCTGTGTTCCTACCATACTGATTTTCCAGTTTCTCCCACCTGAGATGCCATCTTCCATTCCCTGCCTTTTCCTTTGCTCTTTCCCAGTCCTGGGATACTCTTCCTTGTTCCCTTCTAGGTTCTGACTCCTGGCTTTTCTGGTTCCCTTTATGTCTCAAATTCTATAAGATGATTTTTTCTTTCTCAACTTTCTTTCCCAATCTTTCCCAACTCCACTTCCTGGTAGTAATGCCTTTTGTCTGATATTCCCTTCTTGTTTACCTAGCATGTATCTTGTGTGTTCCTCATTATTTACATTTCATCTCATCATAGAATGACACCTTCATGAAGTCAGGGATTGCTTTTAACTTTCTTTGTATTTCCAACATTTAGCACAGTTTGGGCATGTAATGACTCCTTAATAAGTATTGATTTATTTAACTCGTATTAATCTGAGCCTTAAACAAAAGGAAAGATCTTTAGAGGTTACACAAGTGAACATCTAACAGTATCAGAAATATGAATGTTAATCTCTTCTTGGACTCTATGCAGAAAAAAATAAACAAAAAAAGCACACAGACATAAAATGATGAGCATGGAATTATTGAAACTTGAGTACTCTGAACTCAGAAAACCTGTTAGGTCATGAAATGACCCTGATCCCTTGGCTACCTTACAGCTATTGCTTAACTTTACATTTAATCTTGGAGGAAACAGTCAGTTATGCCATGCTCTTTGAAAAAAAAGTTTTTCATAAATGAACATTTTGTGTTCTCTATCCTAGAAATCTAGGAAAAGAGCCATCACACAAATGAGTTGGTCCCATGTGTCCAGCTAGCCAAGTCAATTCCTAGCACAATGTTCTAGCACATTCATTTAAAGCACAGTAGATTTAACTCGCATTCCAGGCTTCCAACAATGACAGATATTTCTTAGTCCATCACTCAGTCCAACTACAAGTTCTTAGATCAATAAGTATTCCATTAGTGAATTATTTATGGCTCTCTCTAAACAATTTATATTATTAAATCTTTGCTTACTTGTTGCCCCTTCATTAGTGGGGATCAATTTTACAAAGCAAGTTGTATTGGGTTCAGAATTACTTAGGAAAATTGCCATATGCATGTTTTTTTCATGTTTTTGGCTAACTAGGTCTGTATCCTTTCCTCCAATCCAAAGAAATTTCTCTTATGTTGTCTATATGGCTTTCAGAATTTTTAGAGAAATGGGCAAAAGACACTACATTGAAACATTTTCCCCCTCTTGGTAGCATTTATTGCTGATGTTCAAAGTTAATCTCATGACAGAGATGATGAAATCTATTAAATTCAACTATCGTACTCTCTGGAACATTGCCCACTGGAAGAAATGCTGCAGTTCATGCTCACAGAATCTTAGAGTTAGATGGAATCTCAAGGACTCATCTTATACCTGAATAAAAATCTCCCTACAATATATCTGACCAATAACATGCATTCTCTGCTAAAAGCTCCCTGGTGATTAGGAGATCACCACTTCTCAGGATAATCATCCACTTTCAGATGGTTAATGTTATTGTTCCTGACTTCAAGGCTAACTTTGCTTTTTACTCCCATTAGATGACCTTTATTAACCCCCTATGGGGGCAAACCAAACAAATCTAGTCACTCTTCTATATGATAGCTGCCTTCAGATTCTTGGAGGCAGCTATTCTGCCACCTCCAACTTTGAGCCTTCATCTTAAATTTAAAGTTAACTTAAATTGTCCATCATTTATTTTTTTATCTTTCCTGCCTCTCTTGGAAAAAAAGAAAATAAACCTCTTGTAGTAAATATACATAGTTAAGAGAAATTACCTCCCATATTACCATATGTATACATTTTTATTTGACAAAAGTTGGGTAGTATATTTCAACATGAGGTCTCAAAAATCATGGGTGGTCATTGCAATGGTCAGAATTTTTAAGTCTTTCAAAATTGTTCGTCTTTAGAGTATTATTGTGTGCAATTTTCTATTGGTTCTATCCATTTGATTATGTATCAGTTCATAAAAGCCTTCCTGTTTTCTCTGCAACCATTCTTTTAGTTATTTATTATGGTATAATAATATTTAATTACACATATATGTCATTATTTGTTATTTTATTTAAATTTTATTTTTTAATCAGCAAAAATCTTACATAACATAATTTGTTCAGTTACTTTTCCAAAGGATCATTCTTTTTTATACTCACTCAGTTGCTTTAACTAGCCCTTATATGGCCTGCCCTAAATTCCTTTGAACAGCTTGCCTTCCTCCCTCAGGATGCTCTTCAGTTAATGAGTGTCTCCTTTCTAAATTTTAGGTCTCAGAATTAAACTTGGTATGTCATGAGAACTGAATTAGGGAGACCTCTATCCTGAAAGGCCAAAGTTAGACAAAATATTTTAAAATTATTTTAAGTGGTATTATGTGTCAGATGATATAGATATGAACACAAAAATATTTGTGCTAAAGTTCTAAAGAACCAGAAATGAGCCTGTCAGTTCCTTATTGAAAAAATGAGTTCACTATCTTGTCCTCTGAATCAGCTTCCTCCTCTAGACTTTCTTTTTCAATTAAGGATACAATATATTAGTTATTCAGGACTGAATCTTGGGAAATTTACTTGATTTTTCATTCTCTTTATTCTCTTTCCATGCCATATCTGCCCATTCAATTAGTTCTGTATTTTGTTATTGTTGTTGCTCTTCCTCATAGTGTCTACCTACCAATGTCCTGCCTCATCAGAGCAATGAAGTGGCTTTAGTTGCTAAAAACCATATCAGAGGACAGTAAGTTCTAGAAGGTACAATGAACAGCAAGCAAGAACAAAAAATCAGCAATGCGACACCCAAGAAAATTTAAGAGATTCTTTATATGATACTGAGGAATTCAGATCATGAGGCAAAGACCAAATACATCATATGTGATTATATACACTGTTAATGATTTTTGAAAGATTATAGAGAATGAGAGAAATATTCCAGGCCTGGAAAGTGGCCAATGTGCCATTTTTAAAAAATGGCCTGGGGAGAGAGTAGGAAAGAGGAAATTGCTAGCCAACTCAAGTTCAATGAATTCAATTCATATAACTAACAAAATTCTAGAGTATATTATCAAAAGAATGGTTAGTGAACTTCCAGAATACTAATGAATGGTCAGTTAAAAAGAACCATCATATCTATATCAAAATAATTACATCAAATCTAACTAATTTCCTTTATTGACATGGGCAATAAAGTATTATATCAGAAAAATGTTTTTAATAACATTTGCCTAGTTTAGGGGGGCATTTGATGAATTCTCAGGTTATTGTTGTGGTGAGGATGCAGGAATGTGGCCTAAATTTCAGCACAGTAAGATAGTTATTACTCATCAAAAGGCTGAATGGAAAGAGTAGTTGTTAATGGCTTGTCAACTTGTAAGTAACCCTCTGGGAAAGTAACATTAGCTCTATAGTGCTATTTTTTCTTTTTAAATTTATTCATTTATTTTTTTTGTTACATTAAAATTCCCAGGTATCTCTCTCCCTTCTTTCCCTTCCCACATTAGAGAAGGCATCAATTGAGATATATATGCATATATATTATATATATGTATATATGTATATATATATATATATAACTATGTCTTGCTTATTTCTATTTCTATTTATTATTTCTTTCTCTGGAAGTAGGCATATACATGTTATTCTTCAAACAATATTTCTGTTGCTCTATTTAATGTTTTCTTGTTTTTTCTCATTTAATTCTTCATATAATTTAATGTATGTCTTTCCATTTTTTTTTTAATTAACCTGAATGTCAATAAATTACTTGGATGAAGTCAAAAGAGATGCTTATCAAATATGCATATGATACAAAATTGAGAGGGATACCTAACAGTTCACTACAAGGTTCATGATTTTACCATACTATAACATTGGGCCAAATTACATAAATGAGGAATAGACATTGAATCTCATCTGTAATTTCATTCATACAGAAAACTCCTAGAAAAGGGAAACATACTCTACTAATGCAAGTTCACACCTTCTCTGTAATTTATATTCTGAGAGATTCACCTTGAGCACCGATAGTTTAATTTACTTTCCCAGGGTTATATAATCAGAGCCAAGCCTTGAACCATTTTTCATTACCCCAGGCAGCTCCCCAGTGGTTAGATTTCTATCCACACTGACTTTTTTCAAAATGACATAAAATAAGAATACATGTAAAATTATCTGTTATAGAACTTTGAACACAGTTGACTGCTAATAAAGAACTTTGTCAAACTGTTGAACTCAAGTCTTCCCAAGGTTCCCTTCCTTGAATTTGACCTTTGTGGTTTTTTTGTTCATTTTTGTTTTTCATAATTCTAAAAACCTCTAAATTGAAGGATCATAGATTTTAGCTAGGAGGAACCTTGTTTCAAACATTGAGTCTAAACTTTTAATTTTATAGATGAGGATCCTGAGTCATAGAGAAATTACTATATTTTTAAAATTTATTTTTTAATTTAAAATATTTTTCCATGGTTACATGATCTATGATTTCTCCCATCTCTCTTCCCTCCCCCCTCTTGGAGTTGACAAGCAATTCCATTGGGTTGTAAATGTATCATTGTAAAAAACCTATTTCCATATTATTCATGTTTGCAATAGAATGATCTTTTAAAGCCAAAAACCCAAAGGCCCATCAAACCATTTGATCGATCATATGTTTTTCTTCTGCATTTTTACTCTCACAGTTTATAGAGAAATTATTGAGGGACTTGCCTAGTATGATAGTTATCAAGTGTTAGTGGCAGGATTTTAATTCACATCTTCCTGACTCTAAATCCCCCATTCATTACACTAAACTACCTGCATCCCTTTCACAACCCTCTCTCTTTCTTTAGCTCAGGTCCTTCTGTCTCCCATCCTTATTCAACAAACATTTTAATACCAAACCTTTATTGACTGCTTATTACATATCATGCACTGTCCGAGGTACTGAAAATGCCTTGGTGTAAAGCAAAATGGCCCCTGTTTTCATGGAACTTAAAACCATTCTCCCACACTATTCTCACACAGAAAATATGTAGAATAAATTCATTGTTTAGACTCCTTGTTTGACACTTATCATAGAGTAGCTTGGATTGCTCTGCATATGTGTGTCCCTTCTCCACAATTCAAATGTGAACATCTCCAGGGAATCATGGGGTCTTTGTAATATCCTCCAGTTTTCAGTAGAGACCTGGGCTCACGAAAGTTCCCCCACAAATGTTAGTGACATCTTCCAACATGATCCTTCTAGTAAAGTTTGGTGAATATCAAGACAAGTTAGTATGTATTCCATTGCCTTGAGGAAGGTTTTACAGATTGTAGTAGAATCGAACTAGAGTCAACATGCAAAAACATCCATTGATTTTGAAAGAACCCATCAAGGGTTATTAGCCAAAAGACTCCACACACTGTTCATGAATCTAGATATCTAGATAGAGATATATCTTTATCTACATATCTATGTTTTTATGTATATACATAGCCATATATCTATGTATCAATCTATCAATGTGAGATTTGCTTTACATCTCTCACGGTAATGGTAGTGTTAATCTGGCATTTTTATGAGCTAGTGCCTGAAAGAGTTGAAAGTAAAAAGGGCTGATTATTTTAAGGTGTGTCTAATTCTTATGTTTTATTTTCATAATGACAGATTTTCCTTAAATTGGACTACTTGTGTGAAACTATTTAAAAAATCAGAGTTCAAAAGTCTTTCAAACTTTTCAGAGTGTTCTATCCAAAGATCACAAAAATCATCATTGTACTATTTTTTTACATGGTAAAACGGCTCTTAATACAGAGGACTTTCATTCAAATCATACCTCTGTTGCTTATTGCTTATGTGACCTTGGCCAAGTCACTTAACTTCCTCAATCCTGAGTTTCCTCATTGGTAAAATAAAAGGTTTTAACTAGATCATCTTTGAGGTCCTGCACAGTTAAAGATCCATGATCCCAAGTAATTAATTCCTTTCTCTGAGATTCAGTTCTAGAATCATAAGATTTAGGAGTTAGAAGGTCCCCTAGAAGCCAGCTAGTCAAACCCCTTCACTTGTTAGATAAGTGTATAGTTAGAAAATCTTGCACCCTTGGAATTCATTTCCCAGCGTCCCTTTTCCTCTGTCCCCACATTTGCTTCTTCATGTGTTGTTTATAAATTTGCTGTAAGCCATGCCCCCTCTCTCTTTTTCCCATGTGCACAGCCAGGAAAGAGCACTTTAATTCAGGCTTTTTATTTTAGTTATTATTAATAACTGTATTAAATATTATACTTGGAGATCTGGATATTAATTTTTAATCTCACATAAGAAAATAGGCCTTTGGAGCTAGACTGCCCAAACTAACCAGGTTTATAGACATAGAGCTTAAAGGGATCTTAGAGACAATCTACTGCAGTGATTCCCAAAGTGGGAGCCACCGCCCCCTGGTGGGTGCTGCCGCGGATCTAGTGAGGTGGTGATGGCCACAGGTGCATTTATCTTTCCTATCAATTGCTATTAAAATTTAAAAAAAATAATTTCCAGGGGCACTAAGTAATATTTTTTCTGGAAAGGGGGGGTAGGCCAAAAAAGTTTGGGAACTACTGGTCTAGTGGTTTGTAATCTTTTCTGTGTTATGGCCCTTTTAAAAAGTCTGGTAATGTCTACTGACCCCTTCTAAGAAAAATGTTTTTAAATATCTAAACAAAAAAATAAATAGGGGCAACTAGGTGGCTCAATGGATACAGCACCAGGCTTGGGGACAGAAAGTCTTGGGTTAGAGTCTGGCCTTAGACACTTCCTATGTGACCCTGGGAAAGTCATTTAAACCCAATTGCCTATCTCTTACCACTCTTCTGCCTTACAACCAATACTTAGTATTGATTTTAAGATGAAAAGGTATGACTTTTACAATAAAATAAACATGCAGAATTACAAAGCAACCAAAGTTAATAAAAATAGACATCTCCCCCATCTCACTCAAATTCATACATATATCCTCTGTAATATGTTTATGGATGCCAGGCAAATAACTTCTTTCCTATTACAGATGAAGCACTTGAGGCCCATGAATGTTAAGGGACTTATCCAACATTTGCACAGGCAAATGTCAGTTGGGGATTTTAATGCTTTCAAATGAAAAGGGATTGGACTAGATCACCTCAAAAACTGTCAGAGTCTGACATGCAATGATTCTTAATTCAGGACAAATTAATAATGAACTAATTATTTTTAAAAAAAATATTTATTTATTTTTGAACTAACTGTTAAGTAGAAATAAAGAAGGGTCTGAGGTTTGGTCAGCATGGGTAACTTTCTTCAAGAACATAGGTCAAGAACTTATACATGCTTCCACTGTTCAGTCTTAAGAGTGCCAGAAGTCACAGAAGTGAACTGACTTGTCCAGAGTCAAAATATTAGTGTCAGAGGATAGGATTAACTTCAAACTATTTCCAAATCCAAGATAAATCTATCCACCATGCCAAAGCAGTAGTTTCTAAGGTGGAAGAGACCTAAGAATATGTTTTATCCAATGATCTGTACTTAAAATAAAAGGAAAAACAAAGAATCTACAGCACAATACATCAGCTAAGCATTCATTCAACCTTTGCTTAAAATCTTAGCTTCTAAATAATAAATTATAAAGACTTTTTTACCACTGTGGACTTCTAAAACTAGATCTTTCCCTTCCTTCTTCTACCTAGCATAATAAATATCCTGGGTTAATCCCATGACAGGCCTTTTTGTGATTGTCACAGATGTGTTACTGTTTGCCTTTCCAACACAAGGTGACCTCCAGCTCTTCCTGTGTTTGATTAACTAATAGTTGGAAGGTGTGTACTCTGTAAACATTTCATTAGCAATAGCTACAACATGCACAGCTTTAGTCAGGAGACTCCTACTTCCTCCATCTTATCCATCACATCAATACACTGGGCATTGTCTTAAGATCAGTGAGACAATTTTTCCATAGAAAATTTTAGTGGGGAGGCATCTATGAACTAATTCAGAATAAAGTGAACAGAAAGAGGAGAGTAGTCTACACAGTGATGAAAATGATAATATTAAAATTGAATGTTGGGTAATAAAAATGAATGATCATTTTTACCCCCCAGAGAATGACTAAGGCAAAGATGAGTTTTTAACCTTCCAGGCTGCAGTTAGGTGACTGAATCTACAGAATCATCCTAAATTTATCTGGTCTTAGACATTAGATGTGTGATTCTGGGCAAGTCAATTATCCTCTGTTTTCCTCAGTTCCCCCAATTATAAAATGAGGATAATAAAAACAACTATATCTGAGTTTTTCTGCTATTCAAATGAGGCAATATCAGTAAAGTGCTTAGCCCAGTAAGTGCCTGCTTAATAAATGCTTGTTTTCTTCCTTTTTGGGAACATGTACCCTTTTGGCAGTCTAGTGAAACCTACCAACTTCTCAAAATAAATACAAAAGACCACAAAATAAACCATCTGTGATGAAATAACTATGTAATCTTTCACATTCAGTGTTAATGATCCACTCATAAGTTCAAAATTTAGAGATTCCTGGGCTAAGGAAATATACCTAATTACTTTCCTTGGAAAAATGAGGGGCTATTATTACCTTTAGAGTCTTGGATACAAATCCAGAAAATCTAAGTTCAATTCATGCCTCAGACATTTGTTTAGGTATGTTAACTGAACAAATTACTGAACTTTCCTTGATTTTATCATGTGTAAAATGGAGATAAGTGACTTCACAGAATTGTTTTTAGGATTTAATGTAATAATATGTGTAAAGAAGATTTTAAATTTTAGAGCACTATGTAAATGCTAGCAATTATTATACTTAATGTACACCTTGTCTTTAATGATTAAGAAGACCCCCTCTAAATAAAATGTCATGAGCACAGTTCTCCATTAGCATGCCCAAGAAGGCATAAAAGCCATGTCCACATATTCCCCTTCTTTAATTGTTTTTCTCTCTCCCTATCATAAGATGGTCAGATGAAGGACTGTGTGTATGTATCCTGGGGATTAGAAAGGATATTCTCTTCATATATTCCTTGTAATCTATCTTCTCCTCACCCTTCATAAGATATGAGATTTAGATTTCTAAATGACTTCAAAAATCATCTTATCTAATTCCTTCATTTTCCAAGTGGGAAGACTAAGGCCCAGAAAATTGAAATGGCAGCAGAACTGTCTTCTGATCTCCCCAAAAATGGACCTTTCCTCTATTCTATTGTTATGGACATTCATCGTTTTTTGAAAGAAATCACTTTTATTTTCATTTCTTAATTCTTCCTCTCTTACTTCTCCCTGCAACGCATTGAGAAAATGAGAAAAAATTAATTACTAATATGAATAGTCAAACAAAGACAAATTTCCACATTATCCCTATTTCTACCATGGACCTAGTTAAAATATTTCATTCTGCATTCTGAGTTTATGATCTTTCTGTCTGGAAGTGGATGGCATTTTTAATCATGAATTCTCTTAATTTGTGGTTGGTCATTTAGTTGATCTCAGTTCCTAAGTCTTTCCAAGTTGTTCATCTTTACAATTTGGTTGTTATTATATTGATTGTTCTCCTGGTTCTGCTCACTTTATTCCATATCAGTTCATACAAATCTTCTCAGGTTTTCTGAAACCATCCCCTTCATCATTTCTTATAATGCAATAAGTATTCCATCACACCCACATACCATAACTTGTTTGGCCATTCTCCAGTTGACAGACACTCCTCAATTTCCATCTCTTTGCCATCCCCAAAAGAAGTACTATAAATATTTTTGTAATATGGATCCTTTTCCTCTTTCTTTGATATATTTAGAACGTAGACCTACCTAGTAGTAGTATCACTGGTTCAAAGGGTACCCACTTCTTGTCTCTATGCAACCAAAATGACTAACTGAACCACCATACCTCAGGGGCTTATGTTACTCTTGGAAACATGGAAATTGATTAAGTACAAAGGAATAAATTCAAATATAAAAGAGAGATCTGATCACCATGAAATGCTGGCATTATCTAGGGTTTATTTAGTATTTTCATACACACATAGTTAAATACAAAGCTAATTCTTTAAAGTCTGTCCAAACTCTAAGGAAAGGAAAATATGGTGAGAGTAAATCTCTTAGAGGGCACCCTACTGGGAAACTATTGTGTGAAATATATAAACTCAGCAAATAGTAATATGAGCATTGTCCCTTGAAGGGACTATGAGTTAATGGCTAGAGTTCATTTAAGGAAGAGTTAATATCCATATTTTAAGTACTAGACAAACCAGCCATATTAGGGGGTTGGAAAAAAATTCCAATGCTCCTCTGCTTTTCTCTCCCCCCACTCCTACCTTTCCAAATGTTTTGGGTTTTGGCAGAACCTAAAGGGAAGCTTTGCCAAGCTTCTCCCCTTCATTTTCTAACCAATGTGTATTCAGAAAGAAACTTAATCTTCCTGTTTCTGATTCATTTACCCTTAACTCATCAAAATGTATTTCAGCAAGATGCATTTGATGTCCAAAGGAATTTGGAGGCTTTCCCCTGTTTATAGAATCAGGAAATCACATTTGGCTGTAACTGGAGCCTGGACCTCAAGACAGTGAAACTTAGTCTGAAAACTTCAGAACTCATGAGCTGAGTGCGTAGGCAGCTTGGCATTTTCTTATTTCTAGTTACAATTTGTAGGATCAATTCCAACTTATTTTTCCATGACATTTTTAAAGTAAGGTTGTATGAGAAGCGTTTTGATCAACTTATGTTCCTTATTATTAGAATTAATTTGGAATAGGAGGAAATAAACCTCTAGTATTTTCTAGCTGTCTGCTCAGAAGATTAAGTGAACCCACTGAGTAAACAAATCAGTGGTTGACTTTCCCAAGGGAATACTGAGACATTCCACATGAGTCTACATCTACCATCTTTAAATGGCTTCTCTTTCTTTTTTGGATATGGCCCTAAACTAACCTTGTTAACCAATGGGTCAGTGTATGTCAATCCTAGTCCATATTTCAGCTGTGAACTTGTGGGAATATTTTCATCTGTAATTTTCCTTCATCTGTTTTTCTAGGCATGGCCACTGCTGTCACTGAAACTTTTGGCTTGCACATTTAACCTTTAAAAAGAGGACTTCTCCTATCCAAGAACAACAAAACTAAAGTCAATCACCTCTATATAATATGAATATGTTACCACCAGATATGAATGATACTTCAGGCTGCAAGACCTGAATATAAATTCCTTACATTTTTTTAGAAAAAAAAATAGCTATTAAAGACATGGTTAATTTTTCCACATTTTTTCAAAAGAAAAGCATAGCTTTTAGTCATAGAATGTTAGATCCAGAAAGGAGCTTAAAGATTATTTAATCTAATTCCTTTAATATAAGTAAGGTCTCTGACACCTAGGGGTGTTAAATAATTGGCCCAAATTCTCAACAGTAGTTAATAACAGCACTAGCATTAGAACAAAGGGATTTTCAATAATATTAACCTATTATTGGTTTCAAATCTTATATTTTTTTTGGAAAATGTTTAAAGACATAAAATGGGATACATTTTGATATCTTTCTCATAAATCATTTAACTCTTACTAGTTAATTTTAATCCTAATTTTCTGCAGTGTTCCAGTAGAACTTTTTATATGTTTTTGAGAAATTAATTTCCCTCTATATCATAACATTGACCCAACTTTTCTTGGGTCTTATGCTGGTTCATTGGGTTTCGTATTAACTTGGTTCATCTATGCTCAATCCCTGTTTTTTTTTCCTCTCTCAGCTGCCAGAGGGAAAATTTCCAATGGGGAGAGCAGTGGAAAGAATCACGCATATTGCTTCTTTTTGCTTTCGTTTTTTCCTAATAACCCTCACCTTCCATCTTAGAATCAATACTATGTATTGGTTCTAAGGCAGAAGAGTGGTAAGGGCTAGGCAATGGGGGGGTCAAGTGACTTGCCCAGGGTCATCCAGCTAGGAAGTGTTTGAGGTCAGTTTTGAACCCAGGACCTCCCATCTCTGGGCCTGTCTCTCAATCCATTGAGCCACCCAGCTGCATCCTTTCTTGATTTTAATGTTCTACCATTTTTATTTCCAAACAGTAAAAGTAAAAGGAGAAAATAAGCTAGATAGAGACAATGTAATGATACTGGAATATCAAAAGTATTGAATGTATAGGTTCTCTCTAGTTAAAAAGTGAAATGTCCCATTTAACATTTAAACAAGGATCAAGCATTATTCCATTCCTTACCTGATTTTTTTCTTTCTGAGTGGAAGCTATATTCATAGTCCTTTAGCAACTACTTTTTGTAGGTGTGTGTACTCCATCTACACAATGATCAAGGTTTGGAAAATGGATTGAAACTGATTTAAATGAGTGGGTTTCATAATATTTTTCTGATGATATTTCAAGAGATTGTTCTAAGGACATTTTTGTTTGTTTGTTTGTTTGTTTGTTTGTTTTTCCAAAAGAAGTTTGAGGGACAAGATGGTTGGAAGGCTTTGGTGTCTTGAATCACTGAATATTCCAATCCTGACATGATCTTGCATCATCTTACAGATTGAACATGGAACCTGACTGGGAGGAGACAATGTTAAAGAAAATACTTTGAGAGTCAGCTAGGTGGTTCAGTGGATAGAGAACCAGGCTTGGAGACAGGAGGTCCTGGTTTCAAATCTAGTCTCAGAGGCATTCTATGTGACCTTGGGCAAGTCACTTAACACAATGACCTAGCCCTTTCTACCCTTCTGCCTTGGAACCAATATGAAGTATCCATTCTAAGCAAAAGGTAAATTTGTTGTTTTTTTTTTTAATTTTAAATAATTCTTTGGATTGAGAATATGTAGATCATTATTTCTTAATTCTGTCCTTTTAGATAACATTTCCATATTGCTTATAAGCCTTAAAACTCAATATAAATATGTATTATTATTATTATCATTATTTATGGGGAGATTTCCCATATCCTAATGGTAGTAGTATGCCAAGGATGAGGAGTAAGGATAATCCCAGTTTTCCCCTGACAGATCAGAATTGGACACTAGATAAATACAATTAGAATTATCTCAGTGTGGCAATGACCAATAGACAGGGCAGATTTAGAGTTCCGTTTCCTAATAACAAGAGACTGATAAGGAAGGGAAAGTATTGTGACCAGATCAATTGTAAATTACTTGAAGGGAGAAATTGCACCTTATAATTCTATTGTATTTCCCATAGTACCTGGAACATTTTTTTTTGCACACAGTAAAAAATGTACATATCTCAAGGGTAGGGTATACTTTTAATAACAGGAGTTTCTAATATAGTACCTAGAATATATTCTTTTTATGCATATTCTGAATATTTTATATGTCTGCTGTCTCTCTCACTAAAATGTAAATTTCCAAAGAAGATAAAATATTTTATTTTTGTCTTTGTAGCACCAGTTTTAGCACAATGCCTGATCTAAATATGATCCCAATAAGTGCTTGGTTATTGATTGATTGATTGATTATGTGCTTAATAGATGCTTATGGATTGATTGGTCACTTGACAGCATTTTCTTTGAATAGCTTTTTTTCTTTAAGGATGGGCACAAATCAGGGACAATTCAAAGGGATGCCATGGGATTGTTGACCTTGCAGAGTCCTTAGAAATCATTGAATCCACTTTCTTCCCTTTGTTCATGTTCTTGGACTGTTTTCTACACACTCATGAAAAAAATAAGTTGATGCAGTGAGAACTTTGGGAAGGCTTATTTTTTTAAGTGCACAGGCAATTGAAGTCAGTATCACTAATGCCTTCAGTACAGAATTAGATGGAGATCAAATTCATAAAAAATACATACTATTTTGTAAGATGAAACAGCCTGTCAACTAGGACAGCTTGCCAAAATGTATTACAGATTAAGGTCAAATAATTAAAAAGAAAAAAATAGATCATGTTTTTGCACTCCTTCCTCTTTAAACATATGTTCAACATCCTGAGACAGCGACTGCTATTGGTCCACAATTAATTTTCCCTTTCTAGAGAAGCCTTCTTTGAAAGGTGGCCATTTACAAATGATTCAACCAATGTAAGAAAGGCACACCCACTGTGCAAGTTGCAAATTGACATTTGGCTGGAAACCAATCTCGTCTTTAGTAATTATGAGACTAAAATCAAGAGGTCTCCTCCCCTACCTTAAAAAAATTCCAGTTGGTATTTTTCTAAAGAAATACCAAAATCTGTGCTGATGATAACATAGACAGTCTTGTTTGGGTGCCTATAGCAAAAATGAAAATGACAGAAGATAGAACTTTGAGAGACAAGCTTGACACAGAAGGACCCCCAAGGGCATTTTTACATTTCACGTTTTGATTGCTGGTGAAAGAATCTCATGCTCTACCTGAAGTCAGAGCACCTGAGTTCATATCTCGACTTGTCACTTATCACCGCAGACTCCTTAGGCCATACACTTCACTTCTGAATATTTTTTCACCGTAAAATGAGTGACTTAGACGAGAAGGTCTTGGAGGTCCCTTTCGGCTAGAGCTTGGCTCCTACGATCCCTTGATTCCACAAACTCTAGGCTGCTTACCCTTGATTAATAGAGGATCACATGTTCATGCATTCTCACTGTAAATATCTTTGCCCTTTGTGGAATACTAGAGGGAACACAAGTGTGTGAGTATATACAGAATTTGGACTGGCCTATGGAAAAATTCCCCAGTGAAAAAGCTGTGCTCACAACATGTCTCAGCTCTGAAAAGCTGACTGTGTTTATCCACTAAGCTCACATTGGGAGCAAGTTAAGACTTATGCCCTTCTGAGTGCAGCTGAGCCCCTCCATAATTATTCCATCTTAAAGAGCCAGGCAAGAAATCATAAACAAAATATGTACTGATGATGAGATTTATTCCATCTTTTTTTTCTTTCCACTAACTAATTCCCACTTTTATAGATAGTAGAGTATGTCTCAATGTGAAGACTTTGTGGACAAAGCTTGTGGGACCAAAAGCTGTCTCTCTTAACCTTAATATCTCTTCTCCAATAATTATTTCCATTAAAAAAACTAACAATAATGGAAAGGAAATGCATTTATTAAATGAATTTTATGTGTCAGCTCTGTATTAAGCCCTTTATAAATTCTATCTCATTTGAACATCACAACGAACCTGAGGGGTAAATGCTATTGTTATTCTTATTTTACATTTGAGGAAACTGAGACAGAAAGCAGTTAAGTGGCAGGGTCATGACCATATTAGAATAATTATCTGAGGCTGGATTTGAAATTAGGTCTTCCTCATTCTACTTTTTCCTCACTACTTAGTGATGACAATGATAAGAATGGCTAGCATTTTGAGTTTTGCAAAGCACTTCACAAATGTCTTCTTCTTATTCTTACGTATTCTTATGTAGGTACCCTAATTATCCTCATTTTACATATGATGACATTGAAGTAGAGAAAGATTAAGTGACTTGCACAGGTATACAGAGCTAGTAAGGGTCTGAGGCTGGATTTGAACCCAACTCTTTCTTCTTTCAGTCTGTGTATTGAAAGAAAGTGAAAGGAAGAAGGTAGGAAGGTAGGATGGATGGGAGAAAGGAGAGGAAGGTAGAGGAAGGGAAAGGGAGGTAGTGGTCCCAGTCCTGGTGGGGGAAATTGGTCAGAGCCCCTAAATGAATGATCAGAGAGCAGCTTTAGGGTTTGAATAGCTGGGTTTTATTTTAATTAGAAAGGAAAGGTATAGGGAAATCTAGGAAGTAGGAAGAAAGGGGAAAAGGCTCCAAGAGAGAGATCAGGGTCTCAGGGTAGAAAGTGCTGCTTCCAGAGTCAAGATCAGACCCTTCTGGGTAAAGAGAGCAGAGCTCAGGGTCCAGAGAGAGAGCCCAGCCAGCCTCCAAGGTAGAGAGAGAGAAAAGGTGCCAAACTTTCCCTTTTATACTTTCTCAGATACCTCTCCCAAAGGAAGTGGGAGTTGTAAGGGGAAGTTGTAGCAGAGAGTCCTGGGAGACATAGTCTTCCAGGGCTTACAATAATTTCAAATGACTCAAGTCCTGTATCTTATCCACTGGGTCACTAAGATGTCTAATGAAATTAGTGAATGAAAACATTCACTAATTCATTTAAAAAGTATTTATTAGACATCCACTATATTCCATGCTCTATGCTACAAGTTAGAGACAAAAAGAAAAAAAGAGAAATTATGCCTATACTCAAGGAGCTACATTCCATTAGAGGAAAATAATATCTACACAGACAACTCCATTCAAAATGCATAAAAAAAACAAATGGAAATTAATTTCCAGGGCTGGATAGAAATTACTAAGTAGGAGAATCAGGATAGGTCTCATATATTTGAAAAGAATTTAGGAGTTCTGAGAAACCAAGGGAATGGGGGGAACATTCTAGGCAATGGGGTATCATGTACACAAAAACCCAGAGATGGGAGACAGGATGTCTACTTCTCACACATAACCATCCTTATCTTGTCATTGGGCCTTCGTGCAGTTTCCTAAAATGTGCTCCATCCTTGCCTTGACTTCAGAGATTCTCTCTTTTTCCTTTGTGATACACCTCAAGGGATGCCTTCCTTGGTTCTCGAGTTGATCATTAGTGAGACCATCTTCACTCTCTGCAAACTACTTGCTATTTAACTATCTTCTATTTATTTTGTATTTATTCTGTTCATGCATGGATATGCTATGGATATGGTTATGGATATTGTTAGGGGAAACTCACTTTTTTCTGCTACAGTTTCCCAAATTGTTAGATGAGGATCATTATATGTTTCTATATATGTCTATATCTATATTTTCTATATTGTTATCTAGCATCTATATCCCTGTATCATCTCAACCTGTGGGGACTAGAGAAATAAGGGGTCAGAATTCTAGATTTGAAAGGAGTACTGGCCAATTCATATCTGAACCAAATTTGTTTTTTTCCCTAAATCAATCAGCAGCTAGAGGAGAAACTAAGAGAGTTAACAAAGCCAGTGGATTTTCATTTTTCTGCCTCCTACAGAAAGTGAGATTTGACTTTGTTCTTGAAGAAAACTAGAGAAACTAAATCATTTCCCCACCTCTCTTAGAACCATTAGTCACCTGCCCAACTTTGGCAAGTTGTTATTATTATTATGAGTAAGAGTTCATGGGTGTTTTGAATTATGACCATACTCCCACTACCACCTCCTGTGCTAATAACTGAGCAGGACTATTCAGTCACAAAGACCTAATTCATAAACTTGAAAGAATTAGAAGAACTAGGCTGAATGCGAACTTCCTGTCTTAATAATCAATCAACACATTGTTGAGTCCTTGGCAAACATCCCAGCAATGAAAGAACTTAAAGTCTCCACTAACTGAAATAAGGGGGTGAGATAGCATCCCCTAAGGAGGGAGCCCACTGGGGACAACCATTAGGCAAAGACTAATTCTATGTGCTAAATATTATTGGTCTATGGACATTCCCAGATGAGTGCATTTTCTTTAAGATCTTTGCATGATTGGGTGCTGTCCCTTTTCTCCAACCTTTCTTCCAGTTTCACTGACATTAGTTTGACCTTTGGTTCAGATGGTCTCCACCCTTGAATTTCCTGGCTTCCTTCCTATTGACCCTTTCACTATATTAAACAGAAACTCCTTTTGCCTTTGACTTTTTGGAACTCTCCCTGTTTAAAAAAACACCCTCTAATTCCTGCTCCTCCCTTAACATATCATCAATGTTAGACATGGCTTACTTTAAATATTAATGGAAGACCCATAGCCCTACATGCCCTGGGCTCCGCCCTAGATTTTTGCCTCATCTTGGCCAAGTTGAATAATACAGGGAGACAACCACAATTTCCCATTTACTTTTGAGTTGCCATATATGTGAGTTCTAGTTTCCACCTTCAATTAAGAACTCATGCTTCTAATTCTGGATCCCTGACCTTTGAGCTGGTGATCTTTTTTCATTGTATACCATTGTCCCTGATCCACCATATAACTTTCTCCTCAACTTCATGCTATGACATCCTTAACCTCAATAATACTCATCACTCTCTATCTCTACTTCTGACAATATAATCAAATAAATTCTAAGTTTCCTGGAAAAGAAGTGGAAAGAGTTGTCCTATGACTCCGATCACCATTTTCCTCTAATATCCTTTGCCAAAATCACTCTTCTCTGGCTTTCTTGTCAAAAATATCATATACAAGTACCTCTCTTCTTAGAATGTAATCTTCTTGAGGGTAAGAGATCTCTTGCTTGTTTTAATTTGTACACTGATAACCTAACTCAATTACATTATGTTTAATACTTTTCAATTCATTAATTTTCTCAGAATTCTTACAAAGAAGGGAAAATTAAGTCAATAGAAGAATTTTATGACAATATTGTTCCTGTTTTTCCCTCTAAGGTTCTTCATCAAAATACTCTCCATCAGAGCAAGGAAGTGTCAGAGACAGGAATTCAATCTCAGGTCTTCCTGTTTCCACATTCAACATGCCATCAACAAGTAACCCGGTTGATTGGCAATGTGAAAAAAATAATACGACAATTCTGTTACTTATTTTAACATTAATCAAATATAGGTTAGGACTCTACCTACAAATTGAAGGACCCCATAATGAAAACTCAGAGTTATATAGCAATTTAGGTTTTACAAAGCAATTAACTCAAAATAACCATCTGAAGCAGGTAAATATCTGTTGTTTTCCAGGTATTATCAGAATTACTGTTCTTATTTTAAAGATAAGGAAGGAAAGAATAAAAAACACAAGTTAAAGTGAGAACTCAGATGCTGATCTCTTTCCCTAGATGTTAGTGTTATTTCGTCTATGTCACACTGTATTTTTTAATGGAGGGGTGTGAGTGTGTGTGTGTGTGTGTGTGTGTGTGTGTGTGTGTGTGTGTGTGTGTGCCAAATGATTCTCTAAAGGGTCAGCTCTAACTGTTAGGAAGTTGTTGCTGCTGCTGCTGTTGTTGTTGTTGTTTTCCTGATATCCATAACTTCTGCCCATGGCCATCGGTTCTTCTTTCTGGAACTAAGCAACACAATCAAATCCCTTCCCTACATTTCAAAATTCTTGAATTTCAGAAGAAGAAAGCATCACTTCATCCAACCTGTACTTGAAGACTTGAAGACTACAACTTTCTGGTCAGTTAGCAGTCTGGTCTATGGACAAGCAAAACTCGTTTTGAAGAGCTAAAAGGTAAGTCTTATCAATAATGGTTAAAGGAAATATATTAGTCTGGAAAAGAGAAGAAAACTGAGAGACAAATGAATTTATCCACAAAAAGCTCTAATTTGAAGGTTGGCCAGCTATTCTCCAACATATAGTATGTAGAGATAAATTAAATGGCATGTAAATTATTTTAAAAGCCTCACCTAGAGATATGATACTCGTGCCATTTTAAGACAAATGGAGAGATGGACTGGAGAGCTTTCATTTGGAAGTTGAAACCCAAGAACATTTAAAAAACTTATCTTCCTTGCCTTTTTTTCCTGGGATTTACTATAATTGCAATGGAGACAGGCCATCTCTTGAGTTATTCCCATGCACCTCATACTCATAATACCTCTGTGGATATTCTTCTTTACCTAGATTGGCTTCTATCACCAGGATTGCTTACTAGCATCTAACATTCTTTCCATACTCAAAGTTAAAAGAATCAATAAAAGCACATTTTATATTTTTATCATAATAAATGTTTATTTATTTCAAGATCACATGCCAATATAAATTTTTAATATTCATTTTCTGATATTTTATAGTTTATATTCTCTCCCTCCCATTCCTCAAGAAGACAGGTAATATGTGATAGGTTGCACACAGATTATCATGTAATACATATTTCTATGTTCATTATCTTGTAAAAGAAGACATATTGCTTACACTAAAGAAAAATTCATGAAGGAAGTAAAGTAAATAATGGCTTGTTTCAATTTGCATTCAGACTCTGTCTGTTTCTTCTTTGGCAGTAGATGGCTTTTTTTGGGTCATTCCTCTCTTGGAGTTGTCCTAGATCTTTGCCTGTTAAGTTATTATTAACTATTAAGTTAAGTTATAATAGTTAAGTTATTCACAGCAGATCATCATACATTATTGTTGTTACTGCGCACAACATAATCCTGGTTCTGCTCCCCTTACTTTGCATTACTTCAGACAAGTCTTTCCAGATAAGAATACATTTTAGAATTCATTTTTTATCTTTGTCATAGGATCAAAGATTTGGAGCTAAAAGGCAGCTTAGGCACCATCAAGGCTACCACTCATATTTTGTGGGAAAGGATTTGAAGCCCAGTGTGACAAAGTGGCTCACCCAGGGTTATCCAAGCAAACATCCAGCTTTGACCTTAGGTTTTCTTATTCCAAAAATAAAAAAAAAATCAGATACTTTTCACTCTGATATCTTGCCTCATCTCTAACTTGCATCCTATACAGGGTCCTAATACTTCAACTAATTTTATTACTAGAGACTTATAGAATATAAACTCTTCAACTAAAGCAAGTTTCTCATTTTTTCCTCTGTACAATCAGCACCTAAAAACATGCCCAGTAATTTAAACAGTTAGCAACAACAATAACCATGATGATAATAACTAATATTTCTATGTTGCTTTAAAACATAAAAACCCTTACACATATTATCCCATTTCATCCTTACAACAATCCAGTAATAGCTATTGCTATTATTTTCTTTTTAATGAAGAGGAAACGGAGGCACGTAGGAATGTCTGAGACCTAACCTGACTTTATGATTCTCCAACTTCAGGCCCAACACTCTACCCTTTGGGACATCTGAGTGGCTACTGAGCACCAGAAGGATGACTGAATGCTTGTTGACTGACGACTAGATTGACCTCTCAGCAAACACCAGTTTTCCGTGTTGGGGGATAGTACAAAGGAATTCTTTGTCAGATAGAGGGTCTGACTTGACTGTCCCTGTGATCCCTTCCAGCTTTGACATTTTGTGATTCTGTGATTTCAGTTTGTAATTTAACCTCCCACCACCATCAATTTTCTAATGGGTAAAACAACAGGTTTAGACAAAATGACCTCTGAAGTCCTTTCCAAAGCCAGCTCTGATGTTTACTATTCCTATGAGTAAGGGGTTTCTCTGCCTGACTTTGGGATCTTCTTGTGGAAACTATATGATAGCTTCTGAGGTCACGTCCTGCTCAAGATCTATGGTCCTCTGATGCCACATGCCTGCGTGCCTTCCTAGGGTTGAATGATTTCCTTTGTAAGGACATAGTTGTTATTTTATTCATTATCCTGTCCTATCCTACTATTGTATTCTCTCTGCCATTACATTTTCTTTTCTAATGCAAATCATATGAGGAAATGGTTGACAATGCTTGACCTTTCTGTTCATAACTTCCTGAGAGATTTATTTAAAATAGTTCAGAATGGACTGCTGGACAGCACTTGCCCTTTGCCCTAATGAGTCATGCAAAAAATGTTTTCTGCCATCCTTACTTTAATTACACACCAATATCTCTGGAAGATGTGTATATATGTATGTACACACACATTATATTATATATATATAAATGCACACATATATGCACACATGTGTGTACAGTGTTTTTCTAATGTTAATACATGATATGTACCTGAACTATTATCTTAATTTTCATTATCCTCTTTCTGGTGATTTCCACATGATGATGCCTATATTCAAGCCACCATTTTTATCTCTTCTCTAGCTTATACTCTATTCCACTAGGCCCTTCAGCTCCATTCCTGTGCCTTCACACCATATTCCTCCTCCTCTTCTCTTTCCAGCTCACCAATGCCTTTTTGTGTTATCTTTCTTCATTAAGAGGCAAGTTCCTTCAAGCCAAGGGCTCTATTTTTCACTTGTATTTTTTTGTCTCGAGGGCTTAGCACAGTTCTTGGTTAATTGGAAACATTTTCTAGTTGATCTCTCTCTCTCTCTCTCTCTCTCTCTCTCTCTCTCTTTCTTTCTCTCTCTCTCTCTCTCTCTCTCTCTTTCTTTCTTTCTCTCTCTCTCTATTCTTTCTCTCTCTCTATTCTTTCTCTCTCTCTATTTCTTTCTCTCTTTCTTTCTCTCTCTCTTTCTCATTCTCTGTCTTTCTGCCTCTGTTTCTCTCATCCAACTCTGTTTGTTTGTCTATTTATCTGTCTATCTATCTATCTATCTATCTATCTATCTATCTATCTATCTATCTATCCATCCATGTATTCATCTATCTCTCTGTCTGTCTATCCATCTATCTGTCTATCTATCTATCTATCTATCTATCTATCTATCTATCTATCTATCTATCTATCTGTCTGTCTGTCTGTCTGTCTGTCTGTCTGTCTGTCTGTCTATCTGTCTATCTATCTATCTATCTATCTATCTATCTATCTATCTATCTATCTATCTGTCTGTCTGTCTGTCTGTCTGTCTGTCTGTCTGTCTATCTATCTATCTATCTATCTATCTATCTATCTATCTATCTATCTATCTATCTATCT